>NC_000077.6:62236620-62429120 GCF_000001635.26 Mus musculus
GATGAGTAACCCTAAGATTTGCCTATCGGTATTCCATATGGCTTTGCTGGCCAGATCTCCTGTCCATGGGCAATGTTATAGTGAATGAGACCAGGGAGAGCTCAGGCTTATGGAAGAAGCAGACCAGGGTCCACAGGCTGTTAGATAGGCAGAGTCAGGAGAGGAAGAAGGGCCATCAAGGGCAGGTGCTACACCTGCTAAGCCTCTTTGAATAGGTGACATGATTTGAACAGGCCTGAGAGGAGCCATGTGACCATGTAAGAAGGTGAGGTGAGCTACAGACTGTCTGAGGTGGCTGTACAAAGTGGACTGGGAGGGACTGGCAGGAGCTCTGGAAGCTTGGGCAGTCCAAACATGATACAATTCACGTTTTAAAATGGTACCTTTGGAAGCCATGGAAGAGCAGCAACTGACAAAGGATGGAGTGTGATGATAATACATGCTAGACATAAAGCTTGGTGACTTAAACAATAAGTGTTGGGCAGTAGTTAGGGTGAGGGACCTTAAGTGGAGGGACAGCAATGAAGACAGATGGGGTGACTGTGTAGAGAGAAGATAGGACTCAAGGCCAGCCTGTATGTGAGTGTGCACTGAGCCCTTAATGCTAAGTACTGCTGGTGGTGGTTTGAATGAGATTGGGCCCCCAGAGGCTCATCTGTTTGAATGCTTGGACCCCAGTTAGTGGAACCTATGGGGAAGTATTTGGTGTGGCCTTGTGTGGAGGTGTGTCACTGGAGGTGGGCTTTGAGGTTTCAAAAGCCCATGCCAGGCCCAGTCTGCCTCTGTTTGTCTGTCTGTCTGACTCTCTCTGTCTGTCTCTGTCTCTCTCTCCTCCTTCTCCCCTCCCCTTCCTCTGGACTTTATGGATTACATGTGAGCTCCCAGCACGGTGCCTGCCTGCCTATTGCCACTCTTCCCACCATGATAACAGACTCATTCTCTGAAACTGTAAGTAAGCCTCCAGTTAGATGCTTCTTTTATAAATTGTGTTGGTCACAGTGTCTCTTCACAGAGGTAGAACAGTAACTACGACACTGCTGAAATGGAGAAAGGGCTGGAGGTCAAGGGCTGGGTAGGAGGTGCTCATCCTGTGTTCTGTTGCTATAGCAGAATAACCTGAGGCTGGGGAGTTTTTAAAGACAGCAGTTTTATTTTTGGCTTATGGTTCTAAAGGCCCACATGCTGTTCCAACCCATGAGGGGAGTAGACTCAGGCAAAGTGAATGCTATATGATTGATTGAGAGCCTGGTGAGGTGGTGGTACCTGTGGTCCCAGCGCTTGCGAGCTGAGGCAGGGAGATGGTAAGATGTAGGTCTATATATCAACACTCTCTCTCTCTCTCTCTCACACACACACACACACACACACACACACGGTCAGGGGCACTCTGATTCTGAGGAAACAGGGGGAGGTGCTATACTCAGCTCATCCACTGTACACAGATAACTTGTCATCTGGAGAGCTGACCCATCCCTCAGGAATTAAATCAATGCCAAGAGAAAGACATCGTGTTGGCCTCTCCCACCACCTCTTAAGGTTTGGAGGAACGAGTCACTCTCAGCCACAGAGTTCACCTTTTCTCAGTCAGGTGGAGAAGCTGGGTAGACAGGGAAATGTGGAGTCTGCAACCCAGGGGGTGTTGCTGGAGCCCTGCGGCCTTCTGGCCAGGCCTGAAGACAGTTGAGGTGTGGGGAAGGCAGGGAGAATCACAGCCTGAATGGACTGTGGCAGACACTGTGAGAGATCAGGAGGAGGACCAGGGGGAGGAGCTCTGTGGCTTCACAGGATGTGTGCTGCTGGTGACTTTATAAGATGGCATCAGCATGGGATGGGGATAGAGGCTGGCTTTGCAGAAGAGAGTGATCTGGTGGAGGGAGGGCCCAGGGAGACCCTTGAATGGGAGGACTTTTGGTGGAACTGGTGAAGATCGTGGTGCAGAGCAGAAAACGATGTGAGGTGGGGAGGGAAGTTCATTTCCTGTTCTTTCTTCTTAAAGACTGGGAAGATGGGAGCACATTTGCCCTGCTGAGGGATGATCCTGAAGCAGTGTGGAGGAAGGAACAAGACTCTTGGGCAGAAGGACTTGGATGAAAATCTATATTCATCAGGCAGGTGTACGGACCTGTCATCCCACTCTGGGACCTAGACAGGAGCATTGCTCTGAGTTCAAGGGCAACCTGAGCTATACAGTAAGTGCCAGGCCAGGCTGGGCTGTATAACAGGGATGAGGCTCACGTGTGCATGCTCACACACAGAGCAAGGTAGCCTGTGCTGAAGGGAGAGACCAGAGTACTGGTCTCTTGGTTTCCATGGCTGCCACAGCTGAACTACAGTAGCAGGAAGGAGCTTGTCAGGGGGAGTGGACTGGCAAGACGAGAGGTGCTGGTGGTGTGGGACCTAAAACCATAGTTCGAGGGACAATGTGAGCACAAGCCTTGATAAGGACAAGAAATCACAACGGCCAGGTGAACCTCTGTCCAGCGTGGGAGAGAGGGAAGGTGGTGGAGGGAAGCTGCGAGCAACATAATTCTATGAATGGAGCTGAAGCCACAGAGAATGGCGGCTAGAGGCCAAATGAGATGGCTCACGCCTTTAATCCCAGCACTTGGGAGGTGGAGGCAGGCAGATCTCTGAGTTTAAGGCCAGCCTGGTCTACAGAGTGAGTTTGAGGATAGCCAGGGTTACACAGAGAAACCCATTGCCCCTCTCCCCAAATAAACAAACAAAACAAAACCAACCAAACAAAAATGAATGGTGGCCAAAACATTTGGAGAGAGAAAGACAGGTGTGGAAGGCAAGGAGCATGAGCAGGGCTGGAAGGGAGGAGAGTGGGGTCTGCAGCAAGCAGGGTGTCAGGAGCTGGGTGGTGGTAATGGGGTCCAGTGTGAAGGCTGCCTTCACAGTGACTGGACTGATCATGAGGAGGAGGCAGGGGAAGGTTAGGGAGGAGGGAGAAGGGGAGAAGAAAGAAAAGAAGGAGGAGGAACATTCTGGCTGAGTGGACAGAGGAGCATCACCACCTGCCTGGCCTCTGTGATGCAGGCTGCAACAGACAAACAGCCACTTCTCTGGCTTCTGCCTGGGCTAAAGGATGAAGGTGAAGACACCCAGTGAAGACCACTGTGGGCAGGGGCTCCTGGAGACTGTATGGATGCCCAGGTGATGCAGTAGAAACGTGGGCATCAGGTCAGACCAACAGAGGCTGAGGCAGGATAAGTTGTAGGCTTGACTGGCTACCAGAGAGTTCAAGGCCAGCCTGTGACACTGTCTCAAAATAAAAAGAGGAATGCAGGCAAATAGCCCAGTGGCAGAGCATTTGCCTAGCATTTGGGAGACCCCGGGTTTAATCTCTAATAACACACCACAGCACACACACACACACACACACACACACACACACACACACACATGGAATTTGGGGTTCAGAAAGAGGTGGTGGTTTGGATTGACCCAAAGATCATAATAGACCCAAAGATCATAATTAGGTAGATCTAGCCTGGAGATTTTTCTCAGAAAACCAGGCAGATTGGATCCCCAGGCAAGCTCTGAAGGCATTGCACGTACCCCAGGATGGTCCAAGGCTGCACATACCCCAGGATGGTCCAAGGCTGCAGCATGATCTCTGTGGGAAGAACCTTCTCTTGGCTGCTTGGCTAGGGTGAAGGTAGCAGGGAGCTTGGTGCACATCTCCTTTCAGCCTGTCACAGAAGTCAACCTGAAGTGACAAGGTGCTACAAACCTCAGTTCTAACTACTGAGAAAGCTGCAGTAGCAAGGATCTCTTGAGCCAGGAGCTTGAGGTCAGCCTGACCAATGGAGTGAGACTGTCTTCAAGCTAAAAATAAAAATAAAAAGTGTCTTCCTGGTGAACCGCTCTTCCACAGCCAAGCTCCTGGCCATAGGACAGGGTAGAGGTGACCAAGGTGTCCAGGGCAGGGCAAGCAGTGATAGAAAATGCACGATTGTCTACGATACGGAATGGTGTCCCACTTTCAAAATGATGGACATCGGCAAAATGCTACAGGATAGAGCCGTTATGCTAAATGAAAAGGGTCAGACAGGAAACAACAATACTGTGTGATTGCACTCCCACGAGGCAGCCAGGGTCAAATCCGGAGACTGCACAGGAGTGGTGACAGCCAGGGGGTACAGCGAGCTGGTGTTTAATGGGGATAAGGTTTTCAGTTTTGCAAGAGGAAGGGTTTTCCAGAAGAGGGTGTTGGTGATGGCTATGTGATTACTTAACGTACAAACTGTACACCCAACCCGGGTTCAGATGAACAGCTGGGGTGTGGCTCGGCAGCAGAGCCCTGTGCAAGTCTGTGCTGCACAGAAAAGAAAAGGGAAGAAAAACAAGATGCCGAGTTGGAGAAACCGAGGCTGGCCTCTGGCCTCGTGGCCACACAGTTGCATTGGTCACAGCAGTATTCTGGAATGCGCACCTTGACCCCAGTTTGCTGAGGCTCTGTGGGAGGCTGGTTACTAGAGAAAGGTAACTCAGGCACAGGGTGAGGCCCTCTCCACAGTGTTCTCACACTGCTCCCCTTCTGCCCCCTCAAGTCTAATGCAGAGCTTTGAGCGGCCCCCAGGGAGGTGATGGGTGCAGGTGCAGCTTCTGCCCCTGGCCTGGCCTGGCCTGGCCCTTCCTGACCTCAGTCTCCAGCGCCAGGTCTCAGAAGTATCGTTAGAATGGCCACATTTCTTCATTTTGGGAAACAGTGTCCTCCAGCCTTCACAACACTCACCTGAGTGTCTGTTTAGCAGGGGTCAGTGCTTCTTTCAAATTTGACATCATCTAAGTTCAAGATGAAGAAGACGGGGGGAAACTGGAAATGAGAGTAATAAAGGAGGCAGCACACTGTCAGTGGCAGAGCTGACTGTAAAGACGCCATGTTCTCAGAGTCCAGGATCACTATGGGGAGGCAGAAAAATAACTGACTCAGAACCGAGGTGGGAGGTGCTGGGCCGGTGGGGGCTTTGATCTGACCTGCAGGACTTCGCAGCATCCCCAGGAAGGCGTGCCTGTGTCTTTGGTGTGAGAGGAGACCAGAAAGTTCAATTCTTCCCATCAGTTAAGACCGGAATGCAGAGCCTAAGTGGAAGAGATCCAGATCTGCCCAGCAGCAGAGCAGCAGGAACCCAACCGGCAGAAGACACCAAAAAGTACACAGAGAACAGGAGAGCGAGTGTCCAGTGCCGTGCTCCGCCCTGTTCACTACTGCGGACTGACCTACAAAGAGGCCAGAGACCCAAAGTGCAGTTCTCAGAATCACATGCAAAGTATTAATAAACGATGAAGAAAAGCTTTACCTAAAATGTAATATAAAATTAAAGCAAAACCTAACATTTCTACTCATCTCAGTGGGAGGAGTAAACAAACAAACAAATCAAACCAAACCAAAACAATAACAATAAAAACTCCAAGAACAACAACAAACCCCCCAAACCAAAAAAAAAAAAAAAAAAAAAAAAAACCAAACCATTGTTTCAACAAAGTTAAGCAGACACCATTCTCCTGAATGCTATCAATGAAAGATAAACTGAGATGTTGGCATGTCTGATATTAATATAAAAATGTTAAATATTAGGGACTGGGAAAATAGCTCACTAGGTAATAACTTGAGTTTGTACCCCTGGCACCATTGTTAAAAGCCAGTATTTCAGTAGAGTGTGTCTATGATGCTAGTTCTGAGAAAGCTCAGACAAGAGGAGCCCTGAGACCCATTGCATATCCAGCCTTGTCACTCTCAAAAACTAAGGTAGAAATCCATAGACTCACTGACTCACACACAAGTACATATACATGAACACATCCACCACACATGAATACCTACACATGTGAAGACACACACCACATACGTATACTTCAGAGGAACATATGCAGGGAACATATATGCCATACATAGGAATATACACAAACACACACACACATGAACATGCAGGCTCTCAGACGCACACATCAAACAACCAAGCTTTGTTGCTATGAACAGACTGTATCTTCTTTGCTTCCTAATTATCTACACGTGGGCTCTAGCAGTCTCCCTCCTAGGCTCACTGCCCCACTTCCATTCTTGGGAATACTTTGTCCTTTCTTAATAAGTTGTGTCTATTTCCATTCTACCCTAATTTAAAAGGGACGACTTTGGGCCACTGATGTGGGTCAGTGGACGAAGGCCCTTCTGCTGAGCTGAAGTTCAATGCCTGGGACCCACATAGTGGCAGGAGAGAACCAGCTCTGGCAGGTTATCTGCTGGCTTCCACCCCTACCCCCAAATAAATAAACATCTCTCTTGGAAGCTGCTGGGATTTTTCACGGAACCTGCACTGTGTTTGTCCTTAAACACTAGTGAAATTGTCTTAGACGTTAAAGAAAATAGTTGGTAAGGTATTTTCCAGCAAGCATGAGAGCATGAGTTTGGGTCCCCAGCACTGTTAGGCATGTTGGTGTGAGCCTGTAACTTAGAGCCTGTTTCAAAATACAACATAGGGAAGGAAGCTGGGGATGTGTGTGTGTGTGTGTGTGTGTGTGTGTGTGTGTGTGTGTGTGTGTGTATAAAATCAGTGATAGACCACTTGCCTGGAAAACACAAGTCCCTAGGTTCAATCCTCAGTACCACAAAATAAATTAATTAAAACAATGCAGCCAGATTCCCTCCGTGCCGATGTACGCGTCCTAACAGGGCAGGGCATGCTAGCCCCAAATCCTGATTCTGCAATGCTGTTAGGTTTGTATGGACAAGGCAGAGATGTCAGAGAATACTATATTCCACTTCTCACTTCAGGACTGAGGAGATGAAGGTCCAAAGAGATGACTAATGACCCACCAGTGAGGAAGAGTTGTCCCTGCTATGGGCGCCAGGTCCTAGTCCCATCTACCCTCAGAAGGTCAGTAGAGTGAATTCCCACTGTAGAGTTTGGGAGGAGAATTACACAAGACTTATTCCCTGTACTCACTGGAGGCCACCAGCAGTCTAGTGTGATTCTGCCAAGCCTGCTAGTCAGAGAGGCTTAACACCTTTCTTTATGGGGAGGTGGAGGAATGTAAAATATACAGGACTTTTTGTTGTTTTTTTTTTTTTTTTTAAGGCAGAATCTCATTGCATAGCCCTGGCTGTCCTGGAGCTCACTGTGTAGACTTAGGACTCACCTCTGCTTGTGAGTGCTGAGGTCAAAGGTGAGCACCACCGCGCTCAGCTAGGATGTATATAACATTTAGGAGAACTGAGTACATGTTCACTCTCATAAGTGAGTTTAAGGGAAACTAAAGGGGCTTGGAGAAGTTACGGTGTTGGGATATAAAGCCGGTCCAGTCTGCAGGACAGACAATAGTTTGTGATTCTCTGTGGGACAGAGGGCGGGGATGTGTGTGACTAGTCGGCGTGTTGACGATCAGCCTGTCTCACCGTCATCTGGGCACAGTGGTCTCTGGGTAATGCAGTCTGAGTCAGAAACGGGGAGCTGCCAAGCTCCTCCCTTGGCAGATAGATCACTTGGGATTAGTTAGGAATTTCTGAAGAAATCCTATTACTTCTCTGGAAGGGAGAGGAACAAGACATGGTAGGAAGGACCCTGATTGAGAAGTCCCTTCTGATGTCTCTCAGCTTCCTGAGCCCCAACACAACCATTGATCTCTTCCACAAGATTCTGTCCAGGTGGATCAGGGAAGACCCAAGATTCCCCTGACCCAGAACATTTCAGCTCTGAATCCTTGAGGCATTGCCAGTCCTGGGAACACAACAGATAGTCACTCTTTCTACAGGATACTTGTAGTACTGCTAAAAAAAAGTGCTGGGCTTGGCCAGGGTGTTTCTGAGGTTGGCTGCGGTTTAAAGGCCAAGGCTGATCCTCTGTCTTTCCTGATCCTCTGCATCATGTGGTTTCAAGATGGCTTCCACGTAGTGCTCATCTCGCAGTCCAGAGAAAGAGTCTAATCTTTCTGCACAATTCTCCTTATATCCTACAGGCCAGAGTCAGTTGGACCAATCACTGGCAAGGAGGAAAAGGATTGTCCAATCGGTATAGATCAAATGTGATTCAATCCAGAAGGGTGGATGAGTGTCTGGGAACTTCTGTTGGTGCCAAGAACTTGTTCTTGGTTGGTGAGAGCATTGAGCAGTTTGCAGGATGCAAGGCCCTGCATTTCCCACGGGAGCAATAAAGCATAGTTGTGAACTAGAAGCAATTTAGATGTTGCTAAGATCTGATTATTTCTTTCTCAGATCTTTTTGTGGTTCCTTTATCCTCTCAGCTGATGTTTTTGCAGAGCACATTGGTGAAAAATAGCACTTTCTACCCTCGGTCTTGGAAGTTCCCTGCAGGGGCAAGCATAGAATTTCAAGTTGGAACAGAAGTCTCCAGACACGGGACATGGTGGCCATGGGCTTGGAGCCCACATGTTTGGTAGAATTAGACCAGCGTTCCAGAGAAGAGACTGGCTGGGCAAGGGGCTCTCAAGTGGCAGAAGAGAGACAGCAGTCAGCCTGCCTGGGCCTGGAAAGTGTCCCCCTCAGGTCACTAAGTGAGGTCACCTCATTTCTTCCCTACTTGATGATGAAATGAGTTGTGAAATGGCCCCGACAGAGGCTCTCAGGCAGTTTAGCAGCTGGGTGGGAGGTGTCCACTAGGCCCACCCCTTATCAGAAGATAAAGTTCTGCACAAGTTAGCAAGAAAAATGGAAGCTGGTCACCCAGATTCAATCTGTAGGGTATCTCCTCTGGGAATATCTCCTGGGTACTAGTAATTTAACCACTGGCCTCTAACAAGGGCCTGCACTTGAGGTCACCCTTATTCCAGAGGTCTGAGACCGTCACTGCTCCCTGGGATTCCTTTGGTGAGAGTGGTGAACTAAAAGGACATGGACAGACAGCAGGACACTGACAACAGACAGCAACAGTGTGTCTGAGGAAGGTTTCAGCATCCCTTCCCCACAGCAGAGCCAGGAAAAATCTGGAATTGGGGCTGCCCTGATGGGGGCAATGGCTGGAGGCAAGGTGACTCTAAATGGATCCAGTTTACAGCCTGCTTTGCCACTCAACAGTTTTGGTGGTGGCTCTGGGGACCACATACTCACCCTGGCTTCTGCACAAGATCAGGTTGTCTATTGGTGGTATGATTTTTGTTATTTGTTTTTAGGGAATGTGAACTGAGATCCTTGGTCCATTTAAAACACTGTGTATTTGCTCTCCCAAGTGCTGCAACTGGTGAGGGGCAGACCAGCTCTCCTACCACAGTTGAGGGGTGAGGCCAGCTCAGCACACTGCTAGGACATCAACAGGGCTTCAGGAGGCAGCCTAGATATTTGCATGGCCTTTGATGGTAACACAGGCCTCTAACATCAACACAGACCTGCTCCTTGCCCCATTGCATCTCCAGTACCACCTCTAAGCAGTGAATGAACCAATTTGTTCTCTCCTATCTCTTCACCAAGCATCATCACACCTTTGATCATCATAGTGGCGCCCATTGTGGGACAGAGGTGGGCATCTTTCATCACTCAGGTGTCTTTCTTCTAGCAAACTCCCTATCTTCCCTCCCTCCCTCCCTCCCTCCCTCCCTCCCTCCCTCCCTCCCTCCCTCCCTTCCTCCCTTCCTCCCTTCTTCTATCTTTCTTTCTTTCTTTTTAAAAATAACAATATTATTTTGGCTGCTATCAGACCCTTAATTTATATATTCATTTCAGGATCCATTTGTCAATGTCTTCAAAGAACCCACTAAATGTCCTGAAAGAAAGTATAGCTAACTGTGGTTGGTGGCAAATTCCTGTTCTGAATCAAGATGATCAGGAGTTAGTTCAAGGTCCTTCTCAGCTATAATATAATATAATATAATATAATATAATATAATATAATATAATATAATATAATATAATATATGTCTTTGACTAGCCTGGGCTACATAGATCCTGTCTCAAAAAAAAAAAAAAAAGATTAAAAAATGAGACAGATTTTATTGATTCTTTAAGTCGAAGTCGATGCTGGTGCTATTCCTGTCACCACCACCACCACCCCACCACCCCCACGTCGTGATTTTTGATACAGGGTCTCTCAATGGGTTCCATTCCTCTCAAGACAAGATCCCCATGACTCCCTCCTGTGTTCACTCTTGTTTGCCAAATGACATTCCATAACCACTAACTTCTGCCACCTCATGGGCCCCGTGAGTCTAGTTCAAATCCTAGCATGACCCTGGGTTGGAAGAAGCTCATTTCAGATGAAACTTGTGGAAAGGTAGAGATGGTTGGTGAGTCAAGGGGCACTTGAGGATAGATATGTGGGAGTGGGCAGAGAGGAGGGAAGCTTTGCTGGCAGGTGACTGTTAACATGGAACACAGCAGACTTGTAGACTGGGCACAGCTTTCTTTCTGGTGAGGTCTGCTGAGGAAGGGTGGGTAGGCTCCATAGGGGACATGGACATCTGGGTCCAGAAAATGCTCATGCGCGTTCCTAAAGTTCTGGTCCTTGCTTGGCGATCCCCTGGGGCTGGCACCACAGCTTCCCTGGCATTCTATCCTAGTGGGAAACGCTTTCTTTTCTCTCCTCTCCTGGCCATGGCTGTTGGCGGCAAGCCCTTCCCCCACCTCTGCCCCATTCAGCTCCATGCGCCATAGTGATCACTGCCAAACGCCCACTTTGCAGCTCACTCCTAGAAGCCTCTCTTTCCTCTTCCCATTTCAAGTCGTGTACCCGTTATCTGACCTCTCTGAGGTTCCAGCTTGTCATCTGTGTTAAGAGGCAGAAGCCAGTGTCAGGTTCTTCGTGAAGGTGAAGCAGATGCTATCAAAACTCAGGTGACCAGGGCCAATATTTTGTGGAAAACATATAAATAGTAAGGTATTTTTTTAAATAAGGTTTTTTTTTTTTTTCTCAACACAGAAAATAGAAAAAAAGACGGGCGTGGTGGTGCACTTGGGTGGCAGAGGCAGGCAGATTTCTGAGTTCGAGGCCAGCCTGGTTTACAAAGCGAGTTCCAGGACAGCCAGAGCTATACAGAGAAACCCTGTCTAGAAAAAAACAAAAACAAAAACAAAAACAAAACAAAACACCCCCCAAAAAAAACACCAAAAATCCAAAAAAACAAAAAACAAAAAAACCAAACAAATAAACAAAAAAAAAAAAAAAAAAAAAAACCAAACCCTTAAAATACCCAGATAGAACATGTACTCTGTGTGCTTTGGTGATTTTGTCTATGCTATGAGTGGGCTCGTGGGGGATTTGCTGTTAATATTACAGCTAACCCTGAAATGTACTTTATATATATCATACAGCCATGCAGAAAGTGTAATTCAACGCACTTTTCCCCTCCCCCACGCCCATACTCATACTCAGAGAGAGCTAATCCAGCCACAACATTAAAAAAAAAAAAAAAAAAAATCAGCCCGGCGTGGTGGCGCACGCCTTTAATCCCACCACTTGGGAGACAGAAGCAGGCAGATTTCTGAGTTCGAGGCCAGCCTGGTCTACAAAGTGAGTTCCAGGACAGCCAAGGCTACACGGAGAAACCCTGTCTCGAAAAACCAAAAAAAAAACCCCAAGAAAAAACCCGTTATTCTTCAAAGAAGCTGTTTAGAGGTCACCCGTGTTTTAGTTCAGCTTAATCTTTTTTTTTTCAGTCATCTTTGTTGTGTTGACAAACTCCTTAACCATCCTGGCTGGTGACTACAGGTAGCAGCTTCCGCGGGGCAGAAGCTGTGTTCTAGAAGGATTAAGGACTCCAAACGCCAAGGAGCAGCCAGGGCTCGCTAGGAGAGAAGTGTGGAGTTGAAGGCGGTGGAGGGCGCTGGGGGCTTCTTACAGGTGGCAGGAAGGACAGATCACCCACAGGTGTGGGCGCTCAGCACCCTTCTTGGAGTGGATGAAGGCG
The DNA here is from genome assembly GCF_000001635.26 of Mus musculus. Taxonomy (NCBI): domain Eukaryota; kingdom Metazoa; phylum Chordata; class Mammalia; order Rodentia; family Muridae; genus Mus; species Mus musculus. The sequence goes on from NC_000077.6 coordinate 62,248,480, forward strand.
GCAGTGTCTGGGAAGAGGCGGCGCCGCAAGTGAGCGGAAGCCGGTCTTGGATAAGTGGGCTGGAGAGCGCAGGGCTGAGCCGGCGAGCACCCTGGCGGGGCAGCGGAGACCACGGGATCGGGTGGATTAGGGGCCGCGCGGAGAATGCAGCACTGAGAGGAAGCCCGGGCCCGGACCTGGGGTGCAGCTCCGGTGCTGGGGAGTATGGACACCTTGCAGGGGCGTCAGTTCAGAGTGTGCAGATCGGGCGCGGGACAGGGTGAAGTCTGGGACTTCGCGCTCGGGCGGGAAGTGGTGAAGCTTCGAGGTGTCTTTCCTGAATGTGTCCCTCTCCCGCCCGAGGGAAATTCGGGAACCCATCCTTCCCCGAGCTCAGGAGCAGCTGGAGCAAGGACCCTAGGCAGGGGGCGGGGCCAAGACCGGCTCCTGGCAGCCGGCCAATGGGCGCCGCCCCCGTAAGGCCACGCCCCCGCCCCCGTCCGGAGCGCACTGGCTGGGCGGCGCAGACCCAGCTTGGGACGCGCGGTCTCAGCGCTGTGGCCATGCCTGGCGGCACCCTAGCAGCTGTCCTGAGCCCGACACTACCCCAGTAGAGGACTCCCCGGGCCCGGCTGGCCCGGCCATGCAGCTAGAGACGCAAGACGCGCTGTACGTGGCGCTGGAGCTGGTTATCGCTGCGCTGGCGGTGGCGGGCAACGTGCTGGTGTGCGCCGCGGTGGGAGCCTCGAGTGCATTACAGACCCCCACCAACTACTTTCTGGTATCCCTGGCGACGGCAGACGTGGCCGTGGGACTCTTCGCCATCCCCTTTGCCATCACCATCAGCTTGGGCTTCTGCACGGACTTCCACGGCTGCCTCTTCCTCGCCTGCTTCGTGCTGGTGCTCACACAGAGCTCCATCTTTAGCCTCTTGGCGGTGGCTGTCGACCGATATCTGGCCATTCGCGTCCCGCTCAGGTGAGACGAATCTTTCTTGCCTTGGCCGGGTTAAAGTTCTAAAGAGGGGCGCCCTCTCCAGGCCCACGGTTTTACTTTCTGGACTCCCAGATGGGCCAGATTAGGAGCACGCTGGGCACTGGAGTGGAGGACGCACTTTCTCCAGCACGCTTGTTCTGCCGGCTATCAAGACTCTCCTGGGTTGACAGAACAGGCCACTGACTGGGTCCCCTTTTGGAGTCAGGGATGCTCTAATTGCCCCTAGTTTAGGGAATCTGCATAAGAACACCCTTAGGGGCGTTGAGAAGTGCTCGTCCGACGAGTTACCTGCCAAGGAAGGGCTCAGGAAGCTCTAGATTCCTTAAGTTTTGTGGACGTTCCCGGCCCTCTGGAGAGACAGAGCTGCTGCCCGGAGTCGGGCATGCAGATCAAAGCTGCTGCCAGATGCAGTCCTGTGCGGAAAGGGCGCGGAGAAGCTTCAGCTAAGAACGAGGCAACTTTAGACGCTGGAATTGGTACTTTTAGAAGGGTCATAGGGTCTAACGACACAGCTTTAAAATGTGCCTACTTCGAAATGAGGCAGCCAGGCTCAACTCTGATGGGAAACTCTAGGAACATTGGTCCCTACTAGCTTCGCGGTGGCTCAAAGTATTCCCAGACATTTTAAAGAGCTACTGTGCTTACTGGTTCAGTGAACACTGACAAGACAGTCTTAGAGCCTCTAGCCCATTGTGTAACCTTATTTGTATACTGCTGCAGTGCCCAGGAGCCTGAAGAGGCCCAGAAAACTGGTGAGGGCTCCCTGTTCGCTGGCTCTCAGAGTATACCTAAATCACTTTCTCCTTATTCCATGATGGGAAAACAGGATCCAGGGCAGGGAGTCAGTCAGTTGGGGAAGTGGCTTCCACTTGTAGCTAATAAATTTAAAGTTGAGTTTGCTGCTCCTTGGTAGTGCCTGGGCCCTTTAGCATTTCTGAAGTGAGCTTTGGATCTCTTTAGAGTTGGAGCTGAGTTGAGGAAACTGAGTCACAAGAGTAGGAAGAGAAAGGCAAGAACTCCGTGGGCTCTGACCGTGTGCCTGGCAACTCTAATTAAATGTACATTCTTTAAACCTCGAAGCGTCCAGAGGACAGACACTGTCACCTGCATACTGTAGATGAGGTTGTGGTTCCGGATGCTGTGTCCGGCAGAGTGGCACTGTGTCCTCAGCCGTCCACCTGTCGTCTCACAGGGCTGTGTGTGAGATACCAGTGTTTGAGAGATGTGAAAAGGGATCCCCTTGCTGTTTCTAGAAGAGGATCCTGATGGTAGTAAGCTGGCGTTTATAGGAGAAATGTGTCTAGGGAATTGATTGGCAAAAAGCTCCTACAAGCTCTTGTAATAGGCAGGTGTGAAGAGCCTGGTCCCTGTGGCTTGTGGCTTGAGTCCCAGATGGTACAGGAAGCCCCTGCTTGTGTGTGGGTGGGTTGCTCCACATCCCCTGCCTGTGGCATCTGACCAGGAGGCTTCACACATATCCCATCAGGTGTGCTACAGCCCAGGGATTTCAGAGCCTGCGGCTGCATAGAATTCCATTTCCTTCGTTCTTGTGGTTCTGCACTTGTCTGTTGCCCGCTCACTGGTGCTTGGTGGCCGTTTGAACTCTTTCCATAGAGCAATCACATGCCCCCCGCCCCTTGAGTTGCCCCATCTAGGGGAAGCCCTTTGGGCTTGCCCCTGGAAGAGCCCCAGATACACAGAGGCCTAATACCCAGGACCGGCTCCAAGTAGCTCTTGTGTCACGTGACTCGAGCAGGAAGTTCCATAAATGTTTAAATCTGTTAGTTCTTGTCCTGGGGTTTGCTGGGCGGGTCTTGAAGAAAGTGGGTGTGGGTGTCTTAAGGGGAAACAGATGTGAATCACTGGCTCTTTACTTCTCCTTTGCGTTTGCTAAGGGTGAGGGGCCAGTCGGAGGTGAAGGGAAGGAAAACAGCATGGAGCCCAGTGTGCCTGTTCCCACCCCCGGGCCTGCGCTCGGGGGTCTGAAGTGTGCACAGCAATCCTCCCCTTCCACACCCAGGCATGTATGAGTGTCTATCCTGTCCACACCACTGTGGTAGATTGAGAAGCGTACTGGGTTCTTATCCTTTCTCGAGCCCTCCTGGGAGATGGTGTGTGTCCTGGGCCTCGTGCCCTCAGCAATTCAAAGCCCAATCCAGGGGCAACGGGCTAAAATGTAGATTGCTTTGAGATGAATTCTGTGGCTGTAGTTCCAGCTACTGAGGAAGGCTGAAGCCAGGGGCTTGATTGCTCAAGCCCAAGAGTTCAAGGTTAATTTGGGCAAGCAAGACCCTTCTCTTAAAAAAAAAATGCAGATTACAGGGCACATTTGAGTTCCCTGGATCAGAGCCTGGGGTAGAGTATATATAGGCTTCCAGCATTAATATCTAACCTGGGTCTGTTACATCAAGCTGAGAACCCTCCAACTGTCAGGAAGGTTTTGAAATTATACTTCTCCCTTTTTCTTTTTTGATATGGTCTGAGTTACCCCAAACTCTGAGTTGGTTCCGAGGCCTTCCTTGGGGCCATGGAGCTACAGGTGGGCATCAGGTCAGAAAGGCCCTACTAAGGATTGGGGTGTAGTGGTCAAGCATGTGATCCCAGCAGTCAGGAGCCTAAGGCAGGAAGATAATCACTAGTTTGAGGCTAGATTGAGGCTACAGAGTGAGTTCCAGTCCCAAGATAGCCTGTGCTGCAGTGGGGAATCCTATATCCTACATACATACATACAAACATACATACATACATACATACATACATACAGGAATGAAGATCAAATACTTCTCTGCCAGAGGACCAGAGTTCAGTTCCCATCAACCCCTGGTCGACTTTTACAACTATTTTGTACTTTCATCTCCTGGGGATTCAAAACCTTCTTCTGGCCTCTTTGGGTACCTACGATTGGACACACACACACATAACACTTTAAAAAAATAATGAAAAGAAAAGATATCCTGTTTAGGAGGCAGTGTCTCTCTTGAAGGAAGCCAAGAAGTGAGTAGGCGAAGCCCAGGGTGTGACACCCAGGGTGGGCAGGCAGGGTGTCAGCACCGAGTGCTTATTTAGCTAGACACAGTTCTTACCCGGGCAAGACAAACTCTTAGGCTTGACTCTGTGGCTTCAATGGTGTCATGCTGAAGGAGCTGCTGGCTTCCATGGACTAGCCTCAGTTTTACTAACACGAAGGGATGATGCAGTGTGAAAAGGGGAGTCCAGAGGCAGTGCTAGGTATTAAAAAGTGATGCTTTTGTGCCCATTTGAAAAAGAGCAGCCTGCTCGCCTCGGGCTCTGCCCTTTGTCCTTATAGTGAGGGGTATCCACACAGACTGTTCTGCCTTCTGCCCTGGTGGAGACTTCCCATGCTGGGAACTTTCCAGTGTGGGCCCAGCTAAGGATAGACAGGGCAGGGCTGGGGTGTGTGCTGGTGACTGGAGGTGAGCCACAGCTCTGCCCGCAGCAGCCCCTGGCTCTCACTTCATCCTTCTGCAGGTTCCGGTTGGTTCCCACAGGAGTACTTCCTCCTGTAGAGCCTGAGCTGTTCCCCTTCATACTCTAGCCAAATCAGAGCTGACCCACTCAGGCAGCCTCCCCTCCCCTGCTCGCTGGACTCAGTTTCTCCTTTTACCGTGCTTGACTCCCTGGCAGGGCTGACACGGCCATTTTCCTAGAGGTACTGAAGGACATGGTGTCTTGGAGGGAGAGGTGCCTCCTGATCATCAGAATAAAAGGGCCATGTTCATTCTTCTTTCTGTTTTCTGCCACGCTGAGGCTGTGTGTGTGTTACTATGTTCTGTCTGGGAGGTAGGAATGTATGTTCTGAGAACAGTACAAAACAGAACGGGAGGGAGGGCCAGAGATGGCAGATCTATAGAGAACTCTCTGGTAAGATGTTAAAGAAAAACTGGTCCATCTGTTTAGAATAAAAAAAAAAATTGTGTTGATCTGCTCAGGAGCCCCTGGACTCAAGTCTGAGTATGCTTTAATGAAGGAGATTGTTGTCAGAGGATCCCTGGCAGGCCTGGAAGGGATAGCACGATACAGGGCTTGGAGACGCTGGGAAAGCCAGGGCCAGGCAAGCAGCAGGTGCCATCAGCTGAGGGCAGGTAGCTACAGATTCTGGGGCGTGGCCTGCAGGTCTTGGCTTCTGCTCTAAGTGCAAGCCCAGAGTTACCCAGAACTGGGCGTTGCTTTGTTTATCCTCCTTTGTTGTTTATCCTCTGTTGTTTGCATACAGGGGTCTCATTCCATCTCCAGGGCTAGAACAAAAACCTTAAAGCAGGCAGCAAGGGCCATCTTGGCTCTTGTCTGGCGGGATCTCCATTGGGACCGACATGGGAGGCAGCGGGCGGGTGGGTTGGGTTGGGGAGGCCCTCACATCTATCTTAAAGTCAAGCTGGACCTGAAGTCACACACTCAGAAGGGCTCAGGCTGCAGGAGAAGTCAGGCCTGAGGTAATCAGGCAGTTATCAGGAGATGGTGGAAATGTCCAGGCATGAGGTGATAGAAATGAGGTTGGAAAGCACTCTGGGTGTCACAGTTCTCCCTGAGGGGGTGGGAGGAGACAGGTCCCTCTGGTCATCATGGGCTCTCTCCCCTTGAGTAAGGTCCTGGTCTGTGCTCAGAATGGCATAGCCACTGTATGTACTATAGCTATTCTGCTTGCCTGGAAGGGCCGTGGCCCAAGGACAGCCATGCCAGGAAATGGTACTTGGCTTTTCACCTTAGACGGTGATCTACACCCAGTTCTGAAGGGCATGGGCTGCTGCCTGCAGCTATCTGGAGAATGAGCTGGTGGGTAGTGTGTGATGGCGAGTCTTGGTTGTCAATGTGACGATTTCAAGAATGACCTTAAACCCAAGTGGCTGGGTACACCTGTGAGGGAGTTTTTCTTAATTAAATCATTTGAGGTGGGAAGATCTACCTTTAATCTGGGCCACACCTTCTTCGGGCAGCCTGTATAAAGGCTGTGGAAGAAGGACAATGACGACTCTCTTTGCCTGCTTGCTCTCAGTCTTGCTAGAAGTCCACTCCTTCATGGACATTAGAGCCTACTGCTTCAGTGTCCACTGAAGACCAGCTGAGGCATTCAGCCCTGAGGACTGAACGGCTGCTGGATTCTCGGCTCTTACATTGGTAGACAGCCATTGCTGGACTAGCTGGACCACAGCCTCTATATAACCCATTCTGTAAATTCCCTTCACATATTGCGTGTTTGTACACACACGTGTTTATGTGTGTGTGCCTGTGTGTGTGGTGTGTTCATAAGTTCCAGGTTCTGTTCTTCTGGAGAATCCTGACTAATGCAGAATGACAGGAAATGTTTTCTCAAGATGGGCACTCCTTTCATATGCGCAGGGCCTGCAGCCTTGCAGGCTCCTTCCTCACGGCCACTAGCAGGATTCAGTCTCTTCTGTCTGGCCTGTGGCAGGACTGCTGTGCCCCCACGAAAGCTGTTTGAAGGATGTCCTCAGTTGTCTTGTGTGTTGGAGTTTTCCATTTGTGAACAGCAGCCACAAGCTAGTATTGAGAACTCAGTGGAACAGGCATGTCAAAGATGAGTTGTTAGTTAGCCTGGGATCACCCAGGGCTACACGAGCCTGGTTTCCTAGGAGCCCCAAACAGCATGCGGACAGCTACAGGGAAAGAACCCAGATACTGCCAAGGTTCTGTAAGCACTCTTTGATGAATGGTAGGTGAGTGAGGGGACTGATGGATTGTGACGTGGGCCCTGTAAGTGTTGCATGCAACAGACAGGATGCAAGGCAGCTGAAGTGCATTGTGACTGCAAGAAGCAGCTGTATTTGGTCCAGACATGCTTGCACTCAGAGCTCCCTCAGAGATGAAGGACTGTGGGATCTTATCCTGGCCGTGAAGGTGCTCCCCTTCCCACCATATGGTAAACCCAGAGGGAGGGACTGGGGAGGCAAACCAGTAGGGAGTGGGGCAGGCAGGTCCCGGTGGGCCCGGAGGCTTCCTAGGAGGCTCAGATTTTGTCCTAAAGGTTCGGGGACGGGGACGGGGATGGGGGGTGGGGGGGGTGGGGGGGCTCAAATCAGTTTTCTCACCGTACTTCCTCCTGATGGCTCTCAGATGGACCCTTGGTTGTGTTTCACCATTTCTTTACATTTACTTATTTGTGCGTGTGTATACACGCCAGGGTGCTCACATGGGGGGCAAAGGACAGCTTGCCGAAGTTGGTTCTCTCCTCCTACCACGTGGGTCCCAGGGATTGAACTCAGGTCAATCAGGCTTGCTGAGAAAGGATACCTCCCATAGCCCAGGCTAGACTCAAACTTCCGATCCTCTTGTCTCTACCTCTCAAGTGGCTGACTTATGAGCGTATGCCACCATGCTTGGTGAGGGTTGACTTTTAGAAAGGTTGTTGGATTCAGTGGGTTTGGAATCTTTCATTGGAAGAGTGGGCACAGTCAAAATGTCCCTGCCCTTTCTCCATTGGTTGGATCTCAAACTCAGGACAGGATAGGGAGAGAGGCCACAGCACCTGGGACTCGAGACGGCCCACTCCCAATGTGTTCTAAATACCTACCTTTCCAGTCCCTGCTGGTTGTCATACTGGAGCCTCCATCCCCACTATTTGCATTTCCAAGTGAAGATTCCTGGTCCACCACCTTGTTTCTGTAGAAACTCACCGAATCTCTTTGTTCTCTGATTGCCTCCAATTCTGTTTTTAGTATGATTATGAATTTATTTTTGTGTTTATTCCGGTTGGTTCATTGTGGTTTTGTGAGTCAAGATAACTAGGTGAGACGCGTAGGCCAATGTAGAATTATTTACTTATTTCTTTAGAGACGGTGCCTCCTAGCCCAGGCTGGCCTTGGGCTCACCTCTCATTTCCTCCTGCTCCTGGGTGCTGGAGTTACAGGTGTGTGACAGCACATGTGGTTTATGGGTGTTGGGCTGCAAGATGCTCGGTAAGCTTGATACCCGGGAGCTGCCTCCCAACCCGGGATGTTATGTCCTTCACTCTTTTGTGTATATGAGTGTGAGAGAGAAAGACAGAGATACACAGGGTCTCCTGTGTAGCTTAGGCTGGACCTGAACCTCAGACTCCCCTTGCCTCTTCCTCCCAAGAGCCGGGATTACAGACGTGTTACTACCATGCCTGGTGCAAATGTAGATTTTATTTTTTTTAACTTTTATTTTAATCTTATGTGTTTATATATTTTGCCTGTATGTATGTGTGTGCACCACATTCATGCCTGATGCCTGCCAAATCTAGAAGAGGATGTTGAATCCCTTGGAATTGGGGTTCAGAGGGTTGTTCACAGCCATGTAAGTGTGAACCTGGATCCTCTACAAAAGCAGCTAGTGGCCTCAACTACTGAGTCGTCTCTCCAGCCCCTCAAGGGTAGAATTTTAGTTAGGAATTTAGTTAGGGTAGATCTTCGTTTTAAAACCACTATGGCGGACAGCTGGATAGACTGAAAGGGACAAGATCATGTAGGAAAGCCAGGTGTCATCCAGACAAGGGAGAAAGGACTCGTGATTGTGGCAGAGACAATAGAGATGGCATATTAGAGATAAATGACAGCTGACCATTTGTACCTGGAGAGAAAGCTGATGTCTGAGAGTTTGGAAAGAGAGGCTCCAGGCAAAGTCACACCACCAAACAGGAGACCAGGATGGCAAAGAGCCTGAAGCCAGAGATGGACCCACATCCAGCTAGTGAGCCAGGCCTATCAGCATGGCTGGTCAGGGGTAGGCTAGGTGGGAGTGTGGGTGCTGTCACTACAGATTGTGAGTGACTGGTCATGGAGGACTGGCAGACCTAATGGACAGTGTTAAGTGGTGTGCTTGTAGCCGAATAAGAGAATGTAGGAGTCGGGTTCACCAGGGCTTGGTGACACGGGTAAAATTTGGTTGGAGAGAAGAGGAAGCCCAGGGCAACTCCCAGATTCCCGGGCATCTGTGTGGTGCTGCTTTGAAAGGTGGGATGCAGGAAGAGGTAATTGGGAGCTCATGGCCCAGTGTGCTTCAGACCTGGGTTGAACCCACAGGCTGGGAAGTGTAGTTGGGTGTGAACTATGGTTGGGGCTCACCAGACCTCCTGTTTGGGTTCTTCTCCTCTTGTTTTGTCGGAGCCCAGCACTGACTCTTCTCCGACTCTATGGAGGCCCTCTCTCTTACATCCCAATGCCCCTTCTTTGGTTTACTGCCTATATAGCTTCAGGCCCACCAGCCACAAGCTTCCCAGTGACTTTCTGTGTGGGACATCTGGCTCCTTTGCCGATTTCAACACTGTTTCTGCATCTGTGCCTGCTCACTCGGCCCCGGGGCCTCGGGTCCACTCATTACTGCCTCCCCCACCCTCCCTCCCCTGTGTCTGCCCTGGATTCCAGGACCCCTCACCTCTTGGAACTTAATGTTCTGAGGCCTCTGCTCATGCCTCCCGGCCTGGAATGTTAGGTACTCTGTTTCCCTGCTGATTTGTCCTTGTGACACACTGTGTCTCTTAAAGTGACTGTCTCCTTGTGAGTCCTGGGGTTCCTTGGCAGTTCCCTGCAACTTTGCAGCTATTTGCTATTTGTAGCCTGTTAAGCTGTTGCTACCCTGTGGATGGACCGGCTTGTGGTCAGTAGATCAGAATCCTACATGGAATGTCCTGAGAGGCTTATGGGGAAAGCTGGAAGAAGCAGAGATTGGTGGGCTGATTAGCCGTGCTCCAGGAGACTAGGGCCCTTCTCTCTCTAGCATTTCCAGAAGTCGTTAGCAATATAGCCTGCTTCACAACTGGATGTGGGTCCGGCTCTGGCTTCAAGCTCTTTAGTGTTCAGTCTCTTGGTTGGCAGTGTGGCCTTACCTGGGGCCTCTCTGGAAACTCTCAGGCTCCTGGGTGATGTCAGACATCAGCCTCCCCTCCAGGTGCAAACATTCAGATGTCACTTATCCCAAGTTTGACAATTGTTCTTGTTTGCCCTCTATTGCTGTAATAAGAACTGTGACCCAGACCAACTTGGGGAGGAAAGCCCCCCCAAGCCCTTCCCTCTCTGTTCTTTGGGACAGGGGTTCTCCATGTAGCCAGGAAAACGTTTAGTTCATCTTCCAGCTTATATTCAATCCATCACAGAGGGAAGTCAAGAGCAGAAACCTGGAACCAGGAACCTGGAAGCAGAGTTCCATGGAGGGACACTGACACCCAGGACCACCCGCCCAGGGGGAGCACTGCCCATGTTGGGCTGGCCTCTCACATCTTCCAGTACTCAGGAAGTTGAGGCAATAAATAAATAAATAAATAGTCACTCTAGGTTTGAGGCTAACCTGGGCTACATATTGAGTTCCAGGACAGTCTGGACAAAATAAGACTGTCACAAAACAAAACAAAACCCCCCAAAAACAGACATATACTGTCTTACAACAGAAATGTTTGTATTTACGAAGGAATGGAACTTGTGGGCAAGAATAAATATGAAGAGAGCTATTCCTCAACAGCTTTAGAGGCAGTGCCCGGCCTCAGCGTGTGTCCACTCAGTGCATGCAGGAAGGGCTCTGTTGGGGGGGCTTGGGATGGAACCCAGAGCCTCATTAATGTAAAGTCTCACCCCAGCTCCTCAGCCCCAGAAAGTGCTTAGTAAACCTGTGCTAAGTCGCAGCTGCAGCTTGGGGCTAGGCTCTGAGTCCCTGCTTATGAGAGGGCTCAGGCTGCATGGCCCAGGCTGTGCCACTGCTCAGGGGCTCAGACCAGGCAGGAAGCTTCCTGAGATCTGGTGGCCTGGTTTGAGCAGAAGGCCTGCGCTTGCTCTGTAGCCTCGGCCCAGCCCCCCCTCCCCAGTCCATTCATTATGTAATCAGCAATCACACATTTTTTTGTGTGGCTCTGTCTACCAATCCCCCTTAGCTAATGAGCTTTATAAGGGAGATCTGTGCACTGCTCAGGACACAGCAGAGAGCCCGTGACCATTTGCCAGAGTCTCTGGGCGCTTTCTCAGGGCAACCCTTTAATGTGGGCCATGCAGGCTGGGCTTGTTCCTGCCTTGATTGGAACTTGCTCCTCCTACCTGTTCCTGTCATGGTCTGGAGGAAGGCATCCTGGCCTCAGGGCTGCCCTGGCTGTCGCCCCCACCCCCACCCCCACCCCACCCCCACCCCCACAGCAGAACACTGATTGGCACAAGGACTAGTTGAGGGAATGATGCGTCCTTTCAGGACCATTTTATGAAGATGGCCACAAATGTATACCTGAGGATGTTCTGAGGACCCTTGGTGCACAGGGAACCATGTGTAGATTCTGCTGTGAATAACCGGGGGCTAGTCTTCAGATGTTAGGGTTCCCTAGAGTCCAGCCAGCATAGGGACACCTGCCTTTTCTCTTTCCTGCTCTTAGGTCCACATGCTGGGGTGTGCTGTCACGGGATGGCTGTACCAGCTAAGTGAAGAGCCTGCAGCTCTCTTTCCAGGCCAGTGATTCTCAAGCTTCCTGATGCTGTAACCCTTTAGTACAGTTCTCAATTGTTCTGACCCCAGCCATAGCATTTCGTTCACTACTTCATAACTATAATTTTACTACTGTTATGAACCTTAATGTAAATCTCTGTGTTTTCCGATGGTCTTAGGAGATCTCTGTGAAAGGATTCTTTGACTCCAGAAGGGGTCTCGACCCACTGGTTGAAAACTACTGCCTTAGAGGGTGGTAGAGGCCCTTTCCTCTGATTCCCCCTCCAGGACTTGGCAAGTGGCTCCCATGCCAGGGGGAAGAAACTAGTGTCTGACACGTGGGTGGGTAACAGAAGAAGGGGAACTGGGATTGTAAGATGAGCACCGAAGGGCTAGAGGTACCCAGATGGAAATTCAGTGGGCTTCGTGTTGCTGTGATTTAGTGGTAGTGGACAAATCATCTAAGCTCTGAGCCTTCTTTTCCATACCTGTAGCCTGGGCAAGCAGACCCCTTCCATGAGGCTTGGGTTAGAGGGATGTGTAAGTTTCAGGGCAGAGTGTGCTCAGAGAGAAGAAGCATGTGTGCTGTGCCACTAGAGTTTGTTTGCTGAGGGGTGGATGCCGGCACTTGTCTCAAATTAGGTCTGGTTGTGTGGTTCAAAGGCTCATAGCCTGGAACACTACCGGTTAGGGAGCAGTTAGGGTCTGCATGGAGAAATCAACGCAATGAATGCACGCCCAAGTATCATTGGTGCATTACAAATGACATGGGTATACTTCATCTTTAGCTAAGTATCTTGATCCTCGGAAAATAACCAACTTTCAAGCTACAGTGCTGTGTATTTTCCTCTAGCTCAGGGCTCAAGGTCCCACCTCGCCTTCCCAGTCACTGTCTGAGCATTACCCCTCCCCCCACTCTCCCCTCCACCGTCTAGCTCCCACGGAGATTTCCTTCCCTTCCCTTACCTACTGGCCACTGACCCCTAAACCTCAGGCAGGGACTTGCCTTCACTTCTGACCTCACCCCCGCCCCTGTAAGCGTGGACGTCTTTCTCTGGTCTGTCTTACTATGGCTTCCTGAGCGTTTCTGTTCTACTGCTGCTGTCGTTGGACACTGGATCACTCACCCAGCCTGGGTGCTCCGGTCTGCCCCTTCTCTCCCTCACTGTTCCTCCCCCTTCTCAGCTCCCACTTCCACAGTCCCAGCCTACACCTCGTCAGTTACCAAGTGGTAGCACCACCAAGGACGCAAAGACCGTTTCATTTCACTGTTTGCCTGGTGAGCGCTCCTCCTCTCCTTCCTCAGCCTTGGAAGTGACAGCAGTCCTAAGAGAAGACACGGCCCCATGTCACCACTACCTAGCCTTTGTCTTTAAAACCAGCTACGTTACCCTTCTGTCACCCCACAGGCAGCATCTCTGCACACGGGCCCTGCATCCTTCTGCCTTCTGAGCCTTAGCTTTTCAGACCCGCCCTTTCTTTGGGGGGAGGATGGGGGTTGGGAATAGCCTCTTATAGCTTATATGAGCCTCCAACTCCTGGTCTTCCTGTCCCCACCTCCCACATGCTAGGATTACAGGCACACCATCACACCCACCACCCTGTTCTTTCTGCATCTTCTCTAGGGATCATCATCATCAACTAACTAATATCATTCTTCCCATGACCTTAATCTTTGTGCCTCTAGCCCTTAATCATCTGTTTCTGTGAACATTGGGATATGGGGGAAAACCCCCTAGAAACCACGCATCAACCTTGGCTCCTCCCCATCTTCTGTCTAATCCACCTTCAAGGCCTGTTGCTTCTGTTTCCAGGATCCATTACATCATCTGGGCTGAAATCCTGGTCCCAGGGAGCATTTTCTTGAATTTTGAAATAGCTTCTCTGTCTCCTCTTGTTCTCCTGAAATTCGGTCGCTGTGGCCCGATGACTCCACAACATGGACAGTGCTACTCTCCAGCTTCCACGTCTCCCAAGGCTCCGAGTCTGCAAACTGGCACTTTCTCAAATCCCGAGTGAGGGCTGTTTTGCCTGGAATCCTCTCGCTGTTCACATTTCTGCTCCCTCTCATTCACTAGATCTCCACTGAGAGCTTCCAGGGTGTCTTGTACTGATGCTTACCCTGTTTGTATCTTACGGTTGGTTATTGCTATCGCGATATAGCAAGTTATCATTTTAAAAGGGTTGAGCCCACTCCAGGACATTCGTGTGTGTGTGTGTGTGTGTGTGTGTGTGTGTGTGTGTGTTTACTCTCTCTCTGTTCTATGAGGGCAGAGATTAGGTTTCTGGTTCCTAGCAGAATGCATAGGACAAAGGTGGAGTGCAAACAATGGGATGTGGGGACAGGGCCACAGGGTCAGCTGTCCCCTGCTGCTTCCCTGATACAGTTGGCTCTTTTCCTTATCCAAGACAGTCTGGCATGAAACTTCTTCACGTGTGCAGGATTCGGTGTTTTGAGAAGTTCAGATGTGAATGGATTCCCGTTGTTGTGAATTACAGTGGGAAGCTATTTCCACGGACACTGCTTCTATTTCTTTTAAAGGATATTTATTTGATTTGTGTTTGAGTGCAGGGGCACAGCATGGTGTGTAGGTCAGAGGAGGATCTGAAGGACCTGGTTCTCTCCTTCCACCATGTGGGTCCTGGGGTGGAACTCAGGCTGTCAGGCTGGGCAGTGAGCGCCATCATCTGCTGAGCTGCCTTGCCGGTCCTAACACTGCCTTTTAAAAGGAAGTAAAGTAAGAAACCATGGTATAGTGCCAGGAGCAAGGACCGAATAGGCATATCTGCAGTGAGACATTTAATTCCCATACCCTTCCCTCTCTGTGTCTTGTCTTTCTCTGAGGCAGCCTGGCTTGGTCTTGAACTCACAATCTCTTCCCTCTCCTTCTCAGCATTTCTTACCAATGTGTGCTGCCAAATTGCCTTTTCCCACTCTCCCCAGACAGAGTTGCAAGTAGCTCAAGATGGCCTTGAATTTTCTATATAGCCAAGGATGTCCCTGTCTTTCTGATTCTTTTACTTCTTTCTCCTGAGTGTTGGGATTACATATATATGCCACCACACCCTGTTTCTGTGATGCTGGGATCAAACCTAGGGGTTTATGCGTGCTTAACAACTCTACCAAACGAGCTCTATCTGGAGTCCCTTAATTTCCTGAAACAAGATCACAGAACTCTGAGGGTCTAGGCATTCAAAGGTAAAGGACCTAGGCTCTTTCCTTCCCTCTCCTCTGATAAAAGTTTTCTCTTTCCTTTGACCTTCATGGTCACAAGATGGCTGCTGAGGCTGTCTGTGCCTATCAGCCTGTCACGAAAGTGTCAGAAGCAGCAAGGTAGGGGTGGTCGGCAAAGGGCAGAGCTCTTCTCATGGGTGGCTCTCCTGTCGGGAAGTTAGACTTTTTTCGCGGTCCCTTGCAGACTTGCTTAATGGCCTTACTGGCCAGAAGATCTCACTACCCGACTTAGACCAGTCACTGAAAGAGAATGGAAAATGCTAGGATTTGCTTATCCCAAATATCCCACCAAGGCTGGCCTGTAATCAATGGAACTAAACTAATAGTCTAGGGGCTAGAGATATGGCTCAGTGGTTAAGAGCACTGACTGCTGTTCCAGAGGTCCCAGGCCCCCCATGTGGGGCAGCACCCATATGGCAGCTCACAGCTGTCTATAACTCCAGTTCTGAAGCTTCTGACACCTCACACAGACATACATGCAGGCAGAACATCGGAACACGTAAAATAAATACATTAAAAAAATAATAATGGTCAGAAGCAGAGCTGTAGCCCAGGCTAGCTCATGGACAGTCTTCTGAGTGCCTAGCCTTTGTGGGGCTTTTTGTTACCCTGCAGATACTGTGCTATTGACATCCCTGGTGAGGCGCTGGCAAGGAAACACATTTTTAAGAGGGTTTCATCAGTAGCCAAGAAAGATGGGGTGAGCAGCTGCGCCCAGCAGGCTGTCCTGTAGGACTGAGCTGCCCACTGATGAGAGGAAGTGGCAAAGACAAACAATCATTAGATCACTGCGCATGAAGCAGGTCGCAGCTGGCTTCCTCTGCTAACTGTACTGGTTCTCTGGCCTGTCCAGGCCGCTGAGTTGGGTATTCCTAGCACGCAGTTGCCGCAGAGCTATTGCTAGCAGGTAGCAAATGAGGGATGTTTTCACAATGGCTCTGCTTTGAGAACTGAACTAGATACTGGGCACGGTGCTAGGTCCCGGGAACGCCAGTTCAGCAGGATATGGTCTGTCCTCAGGTGGTTGTCCTTATAGTTGAGGGGAAATATATGTAACAGATTAAGGGCCCGTTATCAATGTTGATTTCCTAAGTCTCAGCAGCTCCCTGGCCAGCAGCTTTCTGTAGATGAGGCATTAACAGACCTGTGTTCCAGCCGTCGTCAGCAGTGAAGCCAGCCATTCATCTGCAGAGACTGAAGGCTGGTTTTCTTTTGTGAGATAAGATAGTGCTTTATGGCTTCAGCTGACCTCCGACTTGGGAACCCCTGCCTCAGCCTCCTGATTAGGGGACTGCAGGTGTGCATCTACTACAACCAGTTCTGAAGCAAAGTTTTGGTATTGAGAGAAGCGATTCTTGTCAAAAGCTACGGGTCGTGCCTTGTTCAAGTGTCACCTTGTGAATTAGGCTTCATGTGCATGTCCCTTAAGATGCTGGGGTTTTGTTTTTTTGTTTGTTTGTTCTGTTTTTGTTTTTGTGCACGTTCTGATCTCAACAATCCAACAGTGCCTTACAGGAGATCTGAACTTACCCAGTGCTGAGGCTATTAAAAAGGGCCTCTAAGACCTATCACCATCACTAAACAGAAATGAGTACTGACTCAAGAATGAGTCTTTTTCTTTTTGGTTTGGTTTGGTTTTTTAAATAAGGTCTCTCTTCGTAGTGCTGGCTGTCCTGGAACTCACACTGTAGACCAGGTTGTCCTTGAACTCAGAGAGATCCCCTGCCCCTGCCTCTGCCTCCTGAATGCTAGGACTAAAGGCATGCACTACCATACCTGGCTAAGAATGACAGTTTTACTGCGCTTGCTGCAGCAGAGTTGATGCCTGCTCCCGTGTCGAGTCTCCAGTGTTAGGTGATGGCCATGGTACCCCAAGGGTAAACCTCCAAGGCTAAAGGCCCGTGGGACACCAGCAGGGGTGGGCCTCGGGTCAAGGGATGCTGTAAAATGACCAATAACAGATGATGTTCTCTTGGACAGGTATAAAGGTTTGGTCACTGGGACACGAGCGAGAGGGATCATTGCTGTCCTCTGGGTCCTTGCCTTTGGCATTGGATTGACTCCGTTCCTGGGGTGGAACAGTAAAGACAGTGCCACCAGCAACTGCACAGAACTGGGGGATGGCATCGCGAATAAAAGCTGCTGTCCTGTGACATGTCTCTTTGAGAATGTGGTCCCCATGAGCTACATGGTGTATTTCAACTTCTTTGGGTGTGTCCTTCCTCCACTGCTCATAATGCTGGTGATCTACATCAAAATCTTCATGGTGGCCTGCAAGCAGCTTCAGCGCATGGAACTGATGGACCACTCCAGGACCACTCTCCAGCGGGAGATCCACGCAGCCAAGTCACTGGCTATGATCGTGGGCATTTTTGCTCTGTGTTGGCTCCCAGTGCATGCCATCAACTGTATCACCCTCTTCCATCCAGCCCTGGCCAAGGACAAGCCCAAGTGGGTGATGAATGTGGCCATCCTCCTGTCACATGCCAATTCAGTTGTCAACCCCATTGTCTATGCCTACAGGAACCGAGACTTCCGCTACAGTTTCCACAAGATCATCTCCAGATATGTTCTCTGCCAGGCCGAGACCAAGGGTGGGAGTGGGCAGGCTGGGGCGCAGTCTACTCTCAGTCTGGGCTTATGACCTAGGCTCTGGCCTTTTGGAGAAGAAGGCTTAAAATAAACAATGGGACTAGACACAACTGGCCGATCCTCACTGTGAAAGACAGCTGCACCTCCCAAGCAAATGGCCCGTCTCCCCTGAATGCTTGCCTGGAGTTACACAAGTCTGGCTGACATGCAAATTGGAGGCTCCGTGGCTAACAAATACATTTATGAATCTATTCAGCTGCTCTTACTGTGTGGATGGTGGTGGCAGCTTGAATTGATTCCGGAAAACTGTTTAAGAATCTGCCTCATTCGTGGTAGAAAATGACTGAAACTTACCTTACTGTGAAACACTGTGAACTCTTATAATGTAAGTATTTTTCACTTACAGGAATAGAAAAATAAAAGTTGGCTCTACTAATGAATACTTGTTCCTGGGGCAGCAACTCAGAAAACTGAAGTATAAATCTTCAGTCAAGATACAGTAGTATTAATTTAGGGAATGATTCTATCCTAAGCTTTGAAGTAGAATTATAATAACAAAACATTTAAGTTCAATATTTTCCCAGTACACAAAACACTAGAGGTAGAAACTGGAGAGACGAAGTCCTTCCTCTACTGGAACCTGCTTTAGAGCTAGGTACTGGGTTTTGCTTCTCTTCCACATTAAAGTTTATTGGGACCTAAAGTGTGAAAATTTTACTAAGCAAAATCACCTAATTGTGTATTGTACCCAAAGAAATAAACTTTAAAAGGTGATTCCCAGCACGCACTGGCTTCTTGCACTTCGTGTGCGCACTGTCTGCACCTTCCTGACCCTGAGGCCTTTGAAAGAGGTGGCTCAGACTGCGTCCGGGTCTCTCGACCAGCAGAGACATCTTCATTTCTCTTTGCCACAACTCATCACAGCGCTCAGCCAACCGGAAAACACTGCCTGGCTGCATTGGCTTTTTATTCAGCAGCTCTTCACTAACGCTTTGTGTTTTGGCGCACCACAACTGGGGGTTTCCCTAGGCTATGCAGTCACCTACTCCAGTTTTCTACCTCCTCAGTTCCTAAAAAGATGACTGTTCAGAGCAGCAGGAAGCTCCTGACCCTCTAGGATCTGCTGGCTGCCCCAGCTTTTCCTCTTCGGCTTTTCCTCTTCGGTTCTTTTCCGGGGCTTTCATCGTTATCACTCATCCTTTGTTCTCCTGAGCCTATCTTATCTCTCCAACACCACTACAGGTACCTAGCTTGCACCAATGAAATTCCTAGTAGGATCTAGTTTCCTTCCAGGGCTTTTATGTTCTTGCTCCTGCTATACAGCCTAGACATGCTCGCCAGGCAAGCCCAGCTCCCTGCTCTCCACACCCTCTCCCAGTACAGCCCCATCAGCCGTGCTGGCAGCGGCACCCTCTTCTCCTACAGTGGCCCTTAGCTATCTGTGTGCTTTGGTCCTTTACTGCTGAATGCTTTTCCCATGTAACCTTGCTCTTAGTCTGGCCTACCGTCCCACCTGTAACCATTACTAGCACTTCAATAACTTGATCTGATTGCAGATACAACATGGCTCAGGCTTTATTTGAGTCAACAATACTTAATTCTCCCAAGGGACATTTCTACCTGCAGGGCTCAGAGGCTGGCTAATATTAAGACCATAGAGGGCTCTTAACCACACAGACCCTCTGCAGCCTAGCCTGTGAGGGTGAAGTGACAGTCACAAGTCTGGAAGTGCATCCCATTCCTCCACCTCGGGCACCGTGAGATGTGAATGCGTTTCCTGCTAGGCTTCTGTCTTTGAAGTCCATGTTCCAGCCGCACCTTTTATCCTTCTTGTGTCCTCCATCAATAGGTCTGTCAGTTGCTTGTCAGACACATGGAGCTGCTGGCAGTTCCTCAGAAGCTGACTAAGGTAAATTGCCAGAAGATGCTTACACTGAAACACAGGACACAGCTGTTAGGGACAAGCAGGATCATGTTTGGCCAGTCTAATCAAGACCTCACCATCACATGCAAGGAGAGGGAGCTCTGCCATGGTTTCATCCTGGCCTTCAGTGTGTGGTTACAGCAATGGCTGACAGTCCTTGAGGCACGACACTGGCTCAGAGCTCCTCCCCAGTGAGCTCATGCGGATCTAATAGCTACCCAGCCGCTTCCAACTTCACTATAATGAATGTGCAGAACCACTACTTCATTTTAGGCATTGCTACCTTCTCGGGGGAAGGAGGAGTAGGGGAAATTCTCACACACACACGTGGGGAGATGACACTGTCAGACCTATGTCACAGAACACAGCATTGATCCTGAGAGGACCATGGTACAATCCTATCATTTTACAGGTGAAATATACCTTACTAGTGGTTAGTAGTTAGTGACGTGTGTGTGTGTGTGCACGTATATGAATGAATGGAGATGCTCAGGTTGGCACCAAACTCTCAAGACTTTTAAGCTGGTACTAGAATATAAAAAAGTAGGAACGAGGTAGACTTTATTGTTCTCTACTTTGGCAAGACTAAGACTAACATCTGCTCTCAGGAGGATGGTGTGTTTCTTTCCCTTTAGAACTAGGGATGTACAGATAGGTGCTGTCCTTCCTCCATGCTCTGGAGTCCGATGGGCTGTGTGAACAGCTGCGAGGTACAGGTGGAGGCGTCCCTGCTGCGTGTGAGGTGAGGGTGAGGCCAGGCTGTCTTTATGAGCAGGGGATGATGTGGGAGCATCTCTTACTTCATTCTCTCTCTACTGGGCCATCCCCTGGCCCAGCACTCACTGCCAAGACTACCTCACTGACCGACACAACCTCATCCAGGACCTCTTAGATAAAAACGCAGGAAAGCAATATACCAAAGTGACACTGTGTTGTGGGGGCTGAATCCAGGAGGTGACTAAGACAATAAACCACAATTTCTTCCAACACTGAGGGAAACACCCATTCTGTGTAAACGCCCCGCCTCCCAAAAATGTCTCTCAAGTCTGACACGAGGCTGGCCTCTCCTCTCACAACTGTGTGCAGTGGCGAGAGGCCACCCTTACCAGCAGGCTGTCACTCTTCCGTAACACTGAGAAGGAGAATGCTGGGCACGAGCAGTAATGACAGGAAGCCAGACATGTATATGTTTTGCCAGAACTCCCTAGCACCTGGGAAGAACAGGACAGTGTTAGTTTGCTCCTGGTACAGCTTCCTGACAATCCATTCAGCCTGTCAGAGTTGCTCATAGACATCACTGAAGGTCTCAAGTGGGGTTTATACGGAAGGAACAGCACAAGTTATCTTCCTGCAGCGTGCAAACTCATCTCTTCAGCTTCCCAGGGCGTTGGAGGGTGGAAGAGCCTCCGTCCAGTTCAGCCTTCCACACGGCGGCTTTGCTTCATGTGATGCACAGGTCTCAGCCTGCAGGGCTGGAATGGAGGCCAGGGAAGGCCTGTGAACATTCTACCATGGGCCCCTTAGCTGTGGTATTAGACACTATGCAGGGACATTTCTAAAGCTGCTGTTACATTCCCAGAGAATGAAATGGGCCCTCGGAGGCAGAAGCAGGGCAGCCCTCAGGTGAAGAAAGTAGGACCGGTGTGTGAGTGAGTGGGCCAGATGCTCGGGAAGCATCCGCGTGGGAGGATAAATAAAGCAGTCTTGCGAAGGGGCTGACTCAGCTGCTCAGGACGGAGGTCTCAGGCCCGAGGCAAGTTCAGACCTGCCTACTCATCCAGGGATGGAAGGACACAGACGTGGCTGCTGGTGAGAGGCTCAGTACGACAAACACCGTTGGTGACGCTCAAAAGGAATTCAAGGGAAAAAAAAGATTTGTCTGTGATGAGACTGGACCAACCAGATCGCTAGAGAAACCACTCCTACCACCAAGCAGCCCGACACTTCTGTTGCCAGCTTGTTATAGTCTGGGTTCTGAATGTCCTCCAAAGGCACATGTGTTAACGTGTGGTTGTTACTTCCTGGCACATTCAGGGAATGGAGAACCGTTAGGAGGTAGGATACAGTTAGAGGGAGCTAATGCTGGGGGCATGCCTTGCAGGAGACACTGGGATTCTAACCTCCTTCCTGTCCTGCCTTTGCTTCCTGGGTGTGGGGTGGAGGGATCTTCTTAGCCTCCTGTTCCTGCTGTAATTATGGTGCTGCCCTAGGCCCATATAACAGGACCCAGGCACCATGGATGGAGCCCTCTGAAACTGTCAGCCAATATGAACCTATTCTCCTTTACAGTGACTTCTGCCGGATATTCCCCATAGTGGTGGACATGCGATAGCACAGGGCTGCATTCTGAGAGTTAACTTCCAAATGAAGTAGATTATTATCAAGAAAGGGAAGTACAACATTTTAATTATTTTACAATGGACTGTCCTATGAATTTGCCACAAGGCTTTCAAATTAAATTTGGGCTTTAAGATGGCAATCTAAACAAAAGGTCAGGATTTGCCAAAATTACAGTGTCAGCAGTCCCAGGATCCTTTGCTCCAACCTGAGAATAACAAGCGAGGCCTTAACTAGAGGAAATAATATGCTCAAGTACTGTGCTTCTATGTGTCTGCCTAGTGCTAATATGATACAGCTACTCTGGTTATTTGTTGACTAAGTCAGCAGAACTCTGGGGGATTTTTAGATTACTAGGAATGTCCTTTTTCTATACCATTAAAGACTGGACTTAGTTTACATCACGTATTAAAATCCACCTCTTACACTTTCCTATCCCAAGGCCTGCTGTGTTAGGAACATGACACACACACACACACCACTGACTATCAGTACAATTTTACCTGTGAGTCTAAATAGTGAGGTGGGCATTAGAGCTGACCGCTTCCCACTTAATCCTAAAGCAAACTCCCCAGCGCGCAGCAGCCGTGGGCTAAGCACGGTCTCGGAGCACCGAGGACCTTTAAGGGTCTTTCTTTACTTGGCTCCCCTGTCTTTTCTCTCTAGATTTAGACAAAGCAGGCAGAGCCTCCGGGACTCTGCAGGTTCAGGATCTATCACAATGCTTCCTCCTGGATAAGGTTGCATCAAAGCCTAGTGATTTAGGGACAGGGATAAATTCTACAGAGGTTTCCAAGCCTTACCCTTCCCAAAGGCTGCTTAAGATTCAAAGTAAACTGGTCAAATGCCTGGGGCAGTAGATACTCTAAAGACAGGAAATGCTTTAATTTGCTTCTTCTTTATCTAGCAGTTGACTACTAATGAACCCAATAATCAGGCAAAAATCTGAGCTAGAAATGTTTAGAGCTGGAAATTGACCTTAGGGGTAATTTAATTCTGTGGAAGAAGGACCCTCTCTTACAGGAACTGCTGAGTTCTTCCACTCATCATAGCATCGGCTGGAATGTGCCCCCTTTAGTCCCCCTCCTTAACTGAGATTTAAAAAAACTAACAAACAGGAAAGAACACACTCAAGACCAGGACTGGATTCACAGGAGTCTCAAGGGTGGGAAGTGTGTAGTGACCACAGGAAGCTTGTAAGACGTCCCTGACCATCATTCATGGACAGGTACAACCTTCTAACTACCGCAGCCTCCCAGGCTGCGGACGTCAGAAAGCTACATCTATAATGTTTGTCTCTTTCTGGAAGAAGGGTTTACAGTTCCTGTCCTGATATAGACTGGGTGAAGGAGCTCATAGAGTGTGCATAGCTGAGCAGAAATGTTAAAGATTTTTGCATGCATGTTTTCTAATGTTCTGGGATTGCTGACTGAGGATGTCAGGGCTGGAACCACATTTGCCTCCTATGGATGTACAGGAGGGTGGGTATTCAGCCTTGTTCTGTAAGCCTTGCAAACTTCCAGGCTGTTGCGAAGCGGCCCCTTCCTAAGTGAGCAGGATGTGTTTAGAAAGCAGCTCACAGTAACACAGGATGACTTTAAAGTAATTATACATTACACCTGGAGGACAGTGAAAATATTGGGTTGAACTATGGAATAAAGATTGACTCATGGGATGGTTACCAGCTGGGTATCGAGGCGGTGTTTGACTCAGCATTTTCCATCGTATACAACCAGGAACCAAGGCAGAGTCCTCCTGTATACACAACAGTGCACTGTAGGACTGATGTGAGGCTGGCGGAGGTTTCTGGGCTCCTTCACCTCCAGTCAAAGTCAAAGCTGACAGCTATATATCTAGGGAGTATTTTTTTAATGATAAAGTAACACAATATAATAAAGGACATGGCAGACAATCATTAAGAAAGTCATATTCATAAAAATAATTAAATAGTTTTAAACAAGATCTTTACAGTTTTAGCTGGTAGCCAGGTCACATAAGTGAGGGACAGCTGGAAGTCCTGTTCTGGTCAGGTATTATGATGGTAATGAAGCTGAGACCAAAAAACTTTTTTACCCTGACACTTATTAAAACATTCATATTATTTTTATTTTATATGTAAGAGTGTTTTGCTTGCCTATGTGCATGTATAACGTTTGTGCCTGGTGACCACAGAGGCCAGGAGTGGGTACCAGATCCCAAGAATTCAAGTGACAGGCAGTGGTGAGCTGCCATGTGCACATGGGACTGAACCTGGATCCTTTGCAGAAGGACTGCTGAGCCATCTCTTCAGCCCTGAAACCAGAATTCTGCAGTGAAGAAACATGGTGAAGACTGGAGGGATCTAAGTCGTGGATAATCTAAGTATATAAAATACAAAAAGATAACACAAGAAAGAAACTTAGTGGCTCCAGCTGATTGTTCATCTAGAAGTCCACCATGAGAAAAACCCCTTTGAGTAAAAACGTACTATCCAAAAATTGTAAATATAGCCACACTCCATTTTCCTTAATGGAAACACGCAGCGATCTACCTCCGAAGTCGATTAAGGTGGGCTGCAATATAAGGGCAAGTAGATTCATAAGGAGGGACACATATTTGTCAAAGCAGGCTCTGTTCAAGTCATTCTCTAAGAATTAGCTGGCACCATCTTTCAATGAGAGTTACTGTCTTGGCCCCAGTTCTGACAAGTTCACTAGAAGCTAGAGTTTAAACAATGAGATTTCCTACCCACTGACGGCATCTTTCTTAACCACTGAGAGTCAAGCACATACTTGATAAGCCACAGCATTTCCATGTCCTTCCTAAAATGTTCTTCCCGGCGACAACAGTTTTGAAAGATAGATGGTTACAAGATTATTCTAGACACATGGAATGGCCTCAAGAACCATTTTGACTTTTTCCTGTAAACAAGAGATTATGGTTGGGCAGTGGTGGCGCACGCCTTTAATCCCAGCACTTGGGAGGCAGAAGCAGGGGGATTTCTGAGTTTGAGGCCAGCCTGGTCTACAGAGTGAGTTCCAGGACAGTCAAGGCTACACAGAGAAACCCTGTCTTGGAGAGAGAGAGAGAGAGAGAGAGAGAGAGAGAGAGAGAGAGAGAGAGAGAGAGAGAGAGAGAAGGACCCCTATAATCAACAAGAGAGCAGAGGCTGGTATCCATTAGACTTGAGAAAAGAGCCTCTCCACACCACTGTTAGTTCTATGTAGTGCTACTGACAGAATCAAAAAGTTGTATTTATCTTTAATTTCTAGAATCCTTGGAGATACTATGAAAGCACAACAAGCCTGTTATAATATCAAATACTACATATCCTTGTATGTGAAATCTAAAACAGTCCAGCTTACAGAAGCAAGTGTCTACCAGCGTTCAGCATTCGGGGTGAGGGGGAGGAGCTTATGGAGATAGTCAGGGGAGACAGAAGCTCAGGGAGGTTTCTGACCACAGTAACTAACAATGCATCACAGACCTGAGAATTTGTAAGGGAGTGCTCTCATCACAGAAAAGGAAGCATATAAGGTTTTCTGAGATAGTCGGATGTGTCAACAGCATGAAGCTATAAGGTATCATATGTCAAGATGTCACTTTGTATTGTCATATATAGTTCTTGTCAATTCAAAATAAATACAAGTATTTAAATTATGATTCCGTTAACTTTACTAAGTTATATCACAAAGCTTAGTACATACTTCACGTTGGTTGTTAGCTTCCACAGAGACTGTGAATAGATTTATGTCCTAAGGTTTTGTGTTTTGATTATCCCCACCTCTAGACTTCTACCTGGTAAACACGCCTTCCACTGGGTGATGAGATTAAAGTGACGGACTCTCGATCGACTAGGTCCAAGGCCTGGATGGCCGATGACCCAAACACAAACTCCAGCCTAGGGAATACAAAGACACTGGATTAGAAAGGCCGATTCTGAGTCACCTCGAGAACTTGACACAAAGGTTTACTGTCCTATGGTTTTGTGTGTGTGATGATGGAGACTGAACCCGAGACCTCATGCATGGTGGGCAAGCACCTCTACCACTGAGCCTCGATCTCTGCACCTCCATTGTGTGTGCTGTCCCTCAAGTGCCATCCACTTCTTTTACAGAGGGTTGCTAACTGGTCTGAAAGCTGCCGTGAGGCCGGAGCTGGGATTAGGAGCACACCCTGGAACTGGCTTTTGTAAGTGGTGCTGGGATGAAACTCAGACTCCTGTGCTTGCATAACAAACAGCTTACAACTGAGCTATCTTTCTAGCCAACCCCCACACTTAAAACAAAAAAAACCCCAAGTTTTAATGTGGGAAAAATATTATTAACAACCCCCTTGGCTTGGGTTGGAGAGGTGGCTCAGAGTTAAGAGCACTGGTTGCTCTTCCTGAGGACCTGAGTTTGATTCTCAGGTCTCATGTGGCAGCTCCCTACCATCTGTAACTCCAGTTCCAAGAGATCCACTGCCCGTCTCTAGCCTCTGTGGGCACTGCATGCATGTGGTGCAGACAAACATGCAAAAGAACCCACCCATACACATAAAATTAAAAATTAGAAAAAAAAAAAAACCCAACCAATCCATGAAACAAAATCCATGGTTTCATTTGCTCCCCAGAATAAGTGTTAACATCTTGTTCATTTATTTCAGATTTTTTTTTGTGTGTTTTAAAATAAAAGACGATATACTATTACAGGCAAAAAACCAAGCTCTCTTCATGCTTCATTAAAGAGCTTCCAGACATTTCATTCCTTTCTGTCTCTTTGGCAAGCATTTATTCATCCCTTCCTCAGCCTGGGCTTCCTCTTCTCTTTCTCTCTCTATCCCACATTGCCGAGTGAGCCCAGGCCCTCATATACGTTCAGAATCCACTCTGTCTCTGAGCTACACCTGCAGCAAGACCTCATATACTTGCTGGTTTCTTTCCTGTTAATGTTTTGTATCCTATTATTCACGGAATGACTGTGTGTATGTACATGTGTATGTGTACCTATGCACACACAGCACTGCTTATAAAGTTTAAAATATAACTGTGTATCACTTCATTTTCCCAGAATCTAGTCTCACACACAACAGTACTAGGAAAAGTTGAGAAGGAGTGCTTTTGAATTTCTTATACCAAATACATAAAGATTTATTTAACCAACAAAAATAAGGAAATGGAATTTGCTGAAGAGCCTCTTAACTCAAAGATAACCACGGTTAACTTCAATTATTTTAAAAATGGCTTTGTCTACTTCATGGCTTCTATGAACATCTCTCAAAACACATGAAATATTTTATTACTTTTGATGGCCATAAAAGTTACTCTACTGTAAAAGTGAACCATTTTTACTCTCCATAAACATAAAGGCTCCTATATTTGAAGGTATATTTTTGAGTAGGTTATTTCCAGTTTCTTGTGTTGTCCTATTCAGTACTGGGCGAATCTGTTCATTGTAAAGTCTTTACGAACATCACAGTTACCTCCTTGGGTGACATTCTTGTAAGTGGGATATCCAGGTCAAGGAATATGTATGCTTTAAAGCCATACTGCCAGTTGCCAGGTGTGGTGGTTTGAATCGAGAATGCCCCCTTAGGCTCCTCCTATATTTGAAGGTTTGATCCACAGTTGGTAAAACTGGCAAAGATTAGGAAGTGTGGCCTTCTTGGAGGTGTGTCACTGGAGGTGAGCTTCAAGGTTTCTCAATGCTACTTCCAGTCACCCCCCCTCCCCCTTGTGCTTGTGGCTGAGACGTAAGCTCTCAGCTACTTCTCTAATATCCTGAACGTCTGCCTGCCTGCTGCCATGCTCCCTACCAGGATGTCAAGGACTCATAAGCAAGCCCGCAGTTAAATGTTGTCTTTTATAAGTTGCCTTGGTCATGATGGTCCTCACAGCAGAGCATTAACCAAGGTACCAGGCTACCTTCCAACTGACATCGCTAGCAAGGTATTACTCATCCATAGACCTGTCAACCTTCTTTCCCGGGGTTGCTAGTTTTATAGGAGAAATTATCTTTTAATTTGTATCTTATGATTATTAGTAATACTTATCATTTCCCCCAATAGTTTTTTGGATATTTGTATTCTTTTATTATTTGCCTATTTTCTACTTATTAATTTATTTTTAAGAAGGTTTCTCTTATGTGTAAGTGCATATGTCTGAGTATATTTAATGCATTCTGTGTTCAGGTGCCCATGGATGTCAGGGAGGGATATTAGGCTTCTGGGAAACTCCCAAGGTCTGTGCTGGGAACCACTGAGTCTGTTCTCCAGATCTGACTTAGGTTTGTTTTTTGAGCCAAGGTCTTACATAGGTCAGGCTGACCTCACACTTCTGCTGTAGCCCAGGATGGCCTTGAACTCCTGGACCTCATGCTTCCACCTTCCAAGGGCTGCAATTAAACCTGTGCCTGCCACCAGGTCTGCTTTGTTTTTACACGTTAAAAAACAACCAAACAAGTGTGTGTCAGTGTTTTGCCTACATGCTGTTCACCGTGTGTTGGCAGGGCCCACAAAGGCCTGAGGTGTATCCGATCGATCCCCCAGAGCTAGAGTTATAGGTGGTTATGTGCCTTCTGAATGGAACTCTGGTCCCCTGGAATAGGAGCAAGTCTTATCTCCAGCCCTCTTACTATCTCTAAAAACCAAGAAATACATTGAAAGGATCTGGCTCTTAAAACTGTGTAACTCTTTTTATAGATCAAACAAGAGTCTGTACTTACGATAAGAGAAGCTCGTCGGGAACTGTAAGATGGGAACAGGAGAGTTAGTCATGCTAGACTAGTCACGGCAAACATGAAGCTCTTATAACAACGATCCCAAATCACTGCAGACGATGTAAACAGAACCTATCTATCCAATTCTACGTCTTTCCCAACCCATTGAAGCAATAATAGGATCTATTTACTTATTTAAAGAATCATTAGTTCCCAAGGATGGGGAGGCAGGGGAAACAACAGCTAAAATACACTGGGGGCAAATATGAAAGTGGAACATAACTTTCCAGACAGACCTCAACAAGACGGATCTTCAGCTATCGGTAGGGAGAACTGAGCACTGGTCTGGCACATACTCCAGAACCTTCCATCCTCCTCCCCAACCCTCTGCACAGAGGCAGGCAGATAGATCTCTGTGAGTTTGAGGTCTACATATTGAGTTCAAAACAGCCAGGACTATGTAGACAGTGCCTCAAAGATAAATAAATAAAAGAAACAGACAACCAAGCAGAAGGATGTCTCCGTTCCTTTCTCAGCTGTGGGTGGCTGTCGCTCCCTCTGGCAGATGACTGATGGTGTTCACGGAAGGCTCTAATAGAGGATTTCCGAAAGGACTAGGAGAAAACACCCAAGCCAGGGGGAGTTGCTGCTCTCTTCCCAACGTGGCTCCTGCAAGAACCAGCCCTCCTCCTTTCCCCCCTGCGGCTGAGCTGCTCTCCCAGTCTTCACCCTCCAGGCAGGAGACTCATTGGGAATCTGAGCCATCGGACAGGGAATAGCACTGTCATGGGTGTTCAGCTAAGCCACCTAGTAAGACGCATGCTAAGTAAGTAAGTAAGTAAGGTCTGTAAGTCCTTGCTTGAGTTTTCTATCCTTAAACACGGCAACTACAAATTACCACAACTAAGTAAAAAGAGAACAAAAATCAGCAAAAGAATCTACTTAGAGGAAACACTGAAGTCAGAGGGAAAGTTCCAACAACTATCACTAATATCAGAACAAACAGGCTAATGCAATCATAAAAACGGCAGGGAAAATTATAAATTAAATATAATATCAGAAATAAAAACCTCATAGAAAATCTGGAAGACACAGTTGAAGGAATTTCCCAAGAAGCAGAGGCAGGGATAAAAAGATTAAATACAGGAGATAAATTATTCAGGGACAATAAAGGACATGCTATAACCAAGGGATGGGAATACTAGGAAAAAACAAAAAAAAACAAAAAAACAAATGTCTATCAAGTAAGTTAGTAGAGCCTCACTTTGAGTGGAAAACAAAACCAGGGGCTGGAGGTGGTGCACCCGCCAAGAGCACTGGCTGGCTGCTCTCAGACAGCTGGAGTTTCTAGCACCCATGCTGAGTGGCTCTTAACCTCTGTACTGCCAGCTCCACAGGTCCAACTCCCTCTTCTGGCTTCTGGGGGCTCCCTCACACATGGACATTCATACATTCATACAGAAGTAAAAATGAAACTTGAACAAAATCTTATCAGAAGCTTGAGAATCATGGTCATAAAGAAGTTATAGCTGGCTCTCCACACCCGTAGGACCAACATCTGTGGACTCACCTAACACGAGATAAGAACTGAGGGGCTGGGCCACGACTCAGCAGTTAAGAGCAGGGTTCATGCCCCAGCTGGTTCACATTCCGGTACAAGGGAATCTGATGCCATCTTCTGGCCTCTCAGGGCACTGCACCCACATGGTGCACAGATACATATGCAGGCAAAATACCCATACACGTGGAATGTTTAAAAAGAAATGGAAAGGTCAGACACACACTTCTAACTGGGATGCTCAGAAGCCAAAGGCACAAGCACAGGGAGCAAGGCCAGCCTGGGCTATAAAGAGGCCAAACAAAATCACACAGAAACCAGTACTACCAACCCCTGAAACCTCTGAGCCTCTACTAAACATGTCATTCTCTCATTTTCTCTAAGCAACCCAGGATGCCATCTACCTACTCAGCACTGACACTGCAGAGAACAGGAGCTGTGAGTGATGTAGGGATGGTTTCAAGCATATTAAAGTACAAAGGGGGCTGGTGAGACGGCTCAGCCGGGTAAGAGCATTGACTACCCTTCCGAAGGTCCTGCGTTCAAATCCCAGCAACCACATGGTGGCTCAGAACCACCCATAATGAGATCTAATACCCTCTTCTGGTGTGTCTGAAGTCAGCTACAATGTACTTATGTATATAATAATAAATTTTTGGGCCGGAGTGAGTAGAGGTCCTAAAATAATTCAACTCCCAACAACCACATGAAGGCTAACAACCATCTGTACAGCTACAGTGTACTCATATACATAAAATAAAGTACAAAGGAAGGTGAATATGGGTCACATGCCATCCTACCAAAGGGACTGTACATCAGCAATCTTAACCATCATGGATACCTAGGAGCAACTGCAATTCAAAGACCCAGAGAAAATAAAAGCCACCGACAAAATTCAGGAGCAATGCTAGATACAAAATGCTAGACAATTATGGGACAATGTTTTCAGAGGTCTGAAGATATGCTATTTCCAACATGAAACTTAATACCTTTTTGTAACCCCCCCCCCCCAGCCTGAAATCTGGCTGATCAGGTTTGACTGTTAGCACTAAGAGAGCATGGGGATGAAGCCTGCCACCCTATCGTTCTGCCACTCCCACTGCTACTACCTGCCACCTAGCTGTTCCAGAGCCAACACATGGTCACCTGAAACTGGACTCCAAGGATGATTTGGCGGGAATGGGCCCCTCCCCCTTCTTCATAACCCCGTGTCTCCAAATAGTAAAATTGAACCTTGATCAGACTAATGTCTTGGTTCCATCCTTTCTCGTGCCGCCTAGTTCCCTCTTTTCTTCCAGATTCCAAGATGCCTCCCAGGCTAGAACTCAGACATGTGGGCCGCTGGCCGCCCTCAACACCTTTTAACCAAGCGTGAGAGCAGAAAAACCTTTTTCAGACATTCAAAGCCGCAAAAGCATAGTTCATGCCTTCTTCAGAAACCTACTGAGGTGTGTACTGCATACAATAAGACAGGTAACAATACACAAGTGGATCAACAAGAGGAAAGTAAACTGTAGGATGTGCTAACACAAGACCCAAACTGGGAAAAGAGAATTCCCAGTTAACACTGAAGGAAGACAGCAGCAGCCCAACCGGACAGCAGCCAGTCCATACTAGGGAAGTCGGCAGGCTCTTCGCAGATTCCTTTATGAAAATGTAACTGATAAAATGTCTTTTTTACCTTAACATTTTGAGTGGAGACCTGTGATAGTGGCATAAAATTTCAAGTTCAAGTAAAAATACATATGTAGAAAACTAAACAAGCTTAGAAAGCCGAGATGGTTATAATTCAGGGGAACCAAGTTACCCAGGAAAGGAAATCATAGCTTCTATATGGTCAAAATCATATACATGCAACCTGGACTTATATTCTGCACGGTTACCAAGGAAGATTGGGGATTAGAAAGGAATACCCAGACCCAATACTGAAAACTGCTCTACTGAAAAATAAACAGGAATTGAGAGTCTGCTCCTGTGTAAGGGGGCCCCTTCAGTTACTGGCATATGGATTAACCAACAGCCCTGTTCTGTAAAACTCATCTCGTTCCAGCATCTCAGAACATCTGTGGTCAAATCCTGGAAGCAAGACCTCACAACAGACTAACACCCCACAACTTCTTTGAAGTCAAAGCATGTTTGAATACCTGGTTGGCTGAATCTTTTACGTAAAAGACCAAAATGAGACTATTCGTTTACTTTTCTAGTCCCATTGAAGC
Source organism: Mus musculus (assembly GCF_000001635.26). Taxonomy (NCBI): domain Eukaryota; kingdom Metazoa; phylum Chordata; class Mammalia; order Rodentia; family Muridae; genus Mus; species Mus musculus. The sequence continues at coordinate 62,280,386 of NC_000077.6, forward strand.
AGTAACTCAAACCAGTTCACAGAGCACAATCAATGAACAATAGGAGTTTTGTGCTCTAATTTGGCTATCATTTAGAGAGGCTATTTTTGGGGAGAGTGCTTTAATTAGTCTACACTTCAAAAGCACCCCCCACCCCACCTCCAGTTTTTTGAGATAAAGTCTCCAGCAGCCCAGTCTGGCCTAGCATTATGTAGCTGAGGTTGACCTTAAACTTTCCCTTTTTCTTTCTTTCTTTTTTTTTTTTTTTTTTTTTTTTTTGTCTCCACTTCCCAAGTGCGGAGACTACAGCCATGTGCCCAGTCTTGTGCGGTGGTGGGGAATCCACGGCAGCTCTCTACATGCCAGGCAAGCCTCTTTACCAGCCGAGCTGCATAGTAGATCCTCATTACTAGTTTTCCCCTTTTGGTAGATCCTCCTACTCTGGTGAGTAAGCAAAGATCATCCTTGGTCGGTCATTTTGTTGGAGACAGGCATAGGGCGACCTCTACAGGCCAGAGGGAAGAAGTAATTTTCAACTTCCCGATTTTTTTTTAAAGGTTTTGCCTCCCTGAATGTTTTTTAGTAAAATCTATTTACTAAACAAAGTAGTAAACAAGGGTATTATTTTTAAACTTTGCATCACGGATTGTGGATAAAGATTCTGAGTAACTCGAAATTGTCTACGCATCTGCCATTCCGCATCCCAGCCCTCGCCCACTCCTTGGATGTACCCAGTGGCTCTCTTTAAGTACCGGGGTTCCCGCACACCGGCTCGCACTCAGGGATCTGACGTCTAGTCACTCAAATCCCTCTATTTAGTTAAGCGATTTAAGGGGCCCAGGCTTCAGGGACATAACCATGCGGGGTAAGAATAAAAGCCCGCAGGCCGTACTTCTCGCGCTGTCTCGCACAGCGGCGGCCATCTCGCTCAGGAGCTCTTCCACCACCTCCGGGAGCGCGACCGCCATGGCACGCCGCCCGTCTTCTCTCCTCCCGGGCGCTGCGAACTTCACGCGCCCTGCAGGCCGGGGGCGGGGCGGGGCGGGACGAGACGGCGTGACGTCAGCATGCGTCATCGCGCATGCGGACTGGCGGGGCGTCCCGGGCCAGCCGTGGCTTAGTGGATCTCTGAGGGAGGACCCGTCGGCATGTTCCGGTTGCTTCGCTGGCGTCTGGGTCGAACCCTGCTGCGGGCCGCGGGCCGGCGGTGTGGGGGTTGTACGGCGCGCCTGCTGCCGGAGCGGACGGGCGACGCGGGGACGGGCGCGGAGCGGCTGCGGACCCGAGGCGCGCCGGCGCGGGGGCACGGGGTGCTGCCGCTGTTGGCAGGTGAGCGGTGCGCTCCGGGCGGGGCCGGCCCGGCGGGGGCGGGGACGCGGGCACGGGCCGGTCCCGGTGACCTCTGAGCCGCTTCTCGCAGCTCTCGCCTGGTTCTCGCGACCCGCGGCGACGGCCGAGCAGCCGGGAGAGGACGCGTCAGACGAGGCGGAGGCCGAGATCATCCAGCTGCTGAAGCAAGCCAAGGTGAGGGGCTCGACCGGGCGCGCGCGCTCTCTGCTCCGGTTTCCCGAGGCCTGGATGGATTGGCCCTGGGTGGAAGGTTGGGATCCATCCAGACTGGTCCAGAGCGAATCCTGCAGCAGAATCGCTGCAGTTGTGAGTGCAGGTGGAGACCCTCACATTTCCTTTATTTATTTATTTATTTTGTCCAAACGTATTGATTGAGGATGTTTTGCGAGGGTGGCTTTAATCAGCTAACCTCCAAGCCGAATGACATTTTGTTCATAGACTATGAATGACGCCCCGAAAATGCAATTTAGTATCGTTTATGCCTATTGGTTTGCGTCTAAATCTGTTTCTCCACATCCTTTTTTTCCCCCCTCCAGGTTTATTTCATCTCTTCCTACGGGTTCAATATCGACTTAATGCCAACAACGTCCAGATTTGTGTTCAGACTGCAGTGTGTCATTGACATGCTGTCTCTATTGCAAGGCCACAGCTATCTCTCAGATTTAGCATGCCCGGGACTAAGCACTTTTTCTTAAATTCCTTCCCCCCAAATATGGCTTTAACAGTGTTCTCTCTATCACCTAAAAAATTAAGCCTAAAAAATCATAGTGGTTCCTCAGGCGGACCCCTGTGTTTGAAACCAGCTTGCTCTACAAAGCAAGTCCAGGACAGCCAGGATTCTGTTACACAGAGAAACCCTGTCTCAAAAAAGAGGAGAAAAAAAAAAAAAAAAACAGAAAATAATCATAATTGTTCTTAAAGTGTGTTGTTGATAATTCCCAGTTACAGCAGTAAACACAGTTGCCATCAAATCCAGAACACTTCTCAAATCGCCTGCCCTCTTTTTCCATTCCCTCTTTTCCCCCAGTTTTCCTCACACAGGTCCTGTTCTCTTGCCCCAACCGCAGTCCTTTCTCCGTGTAGCAACCTGAGTGATGGTTTGAAAATGTAAATCAGATTGTAGTAGTGCTTTCTTGTTTGACAGCTGAGTGACTTCTCCCTGTACCTGTGAGAAAACACAAACCCCCTGTCAGAGGCTGCAGGGCTGGAAGTGATCTAAGCCAGCGTCTCATCCTCCTGTGGCAAGAGATGTGATTCAGGACCCTCTGTCCACCTCTCCGTCCTCGAATGTCTTCTGAAGATCCATTCTTTTCACCCCTGTCTTTTGGGGTCATTCTTCTGTCCATTTCGTTACATGGTTAACTCCTTAGTCACTTTACCTCAGTTTTACTCTCATTCTCTTGAACACGTTCCAGATTCCTCTTGTCATTCTTCTGTGCTGTTTTTCTTCCTCTTTTCGTGAGTTTTAATTATGCCTACTTGTCCTACCTGATTCCCTGTAATCTTCAGGAAGAGAAGAAGACGAAAGGCGAACAGCTTCGGTAGGAACACAGTGCCAGGTGTGGTGGTCCACACCTTTAACTGCCACACTCAGGAGGCCGAGCCAAGTGGATCTCTGTGGGTCAGGAGGCAGCCTGGTCTCTGTCTCTGGAGGAAAAACAAAGTAAAGATGGCTCACATTCCTCCTGTGTGATCTGTTGGTTAAAACTTTGTTGTATGAGCACACCTAGATACAAGGGAGGCTAGTCTCCCTGTCAGCTGGGTGGGCATGGTACCTGGACATAGCTGGGATTCAGTACATTTTGTGAAGTGTCTGCTCTGCAGCATAGTGCAGCTGCCTCCTTACAGCTCAGTTAATGTTGCCTTTGTCTTTTCTCTCTAGTTGAGCATCATGAAAGACGAGCCAGAAGCGGCCGAGCTGATTTTGCATGACGCTCTTCGCCTTGCGTATGAGAGTGACAACAGGAAGGCCATCACGTACACTTATGACCTGGTAACTGCTCTAACCAGTCTAGCTATTGAGGAAGGGTACATGCTGAGAAAGTGTTCTTGCTCATTTATCTTCCTGACTGCCATGATGCCCTGAAGGTGTTTGTTTCTAGGTTTTCTCTTGGTTTAATTTTTGTACCCTCCACAGGGTCACTTATAATTTCAAACCATAAAGAAACAAATAGCTTTGTACTTTTCATTGGTGATCTGGGTTTAGTTTGCTTTTAACAGAATATATAAAATAAACTGTGTGCGTCTTTCACTATTGCTGTACTGAGCTTCTAGCAGATTAACGGGGGGTGTTTTCTTTGTTCTGAACTTTTTTTTTTAAGATTGTAAAAACAGGGAAGAGTCTTCCATTTTAAAGTTGTAAATCTGTGTAAGCGCAGCACTCTGAACTGAACAGCCATTTATAATTTGCTTTCAGATGGCCAACTTAGCATTTATACGAGGGCAGCTTGAAAATGTAAGTCAATCGCTTTGTAACATCTGGAATTGGTAATGCCTCAAGGGAGCTGACTAAGGGGATGCTACTTCCTCAGAAAGGTCCTGAAAATGCAGTGGCAGAAGGTGCAGCTGTGTTTCTTTTTTTTTTTTTTTTTTTTAAAGATTTATTTATTATTATATGTAAGTACACTGTAGCTGTCTTCAGACACCAGAAGAGGGCATCAGATCTCATTACAGATGGTTGTGAGCCACCATGTGGTTACTGGGAATTGAACTCAGGACCTTCGGAAGAGCAGTCAGTGCTCTTACCGCTGAGCCATCTGGCCAGCCCCAGCTGTGTTTCTTTTTAATTGATTAGCCCGCATGCATGCCAAAGACTGTTAGGCATCTCTATTCATGTTAAGATACGTCTTCATCTGCGTGAGTGAGCTGACTCACCTCTGGCCTACAAGAAGGGGGGAGAGATTAAAGTGCAGAGACATCCTTATAAAATGTCTTAAAGGGGTTGGTGATCTCTCTGCCTGTTAGTGTTAGACAGTACTTAAATCCATGCTATGATCCCTCACTGTAAGGAAGGTTGATTCAAAAATTGAGGGTACTTAGACAGCTTAATTGATGGGGTGTATATTAGGAGCAGTCTTCAGTCTGTCCCGTTGGTTGAGGTGACTGACCTGCTGAAGTTAGCTTTCACTCATCACGCAGAGGATGTGAGGACCTTGTCTTTTGGTCCCTTTATAAAAATATCTCAGTGCTGCACATGGGTACATGCATGCACGCACACACTCACACTAAATTGTTACCTAAATTAAGAGCCATATGTAGATGGTCTAAAGAAAATCTTTATGCTTTTAGGCAGAACAGCTTTTTAAAGCAACGATGAGTTATCTGCTTGGAGGAGGCATGAAGCAGGTAAGGACATGACCTAGTGTTACCCCCTCATCAAAGCAGTTCATGAAATGAAACCTCCCTCTGAGAGTTTCGGTTGCTGTAATAAAACACCAAAAGTAACTCGTGGAAGAAAGGGTTTATTTCATCACTGAGGGAAGTCAGGGCGAAAACTTTAGGCAGGTGTCTGGAAGGAGGAATTGAAACACAGGACATGGAGAAATGCTGCTTACTGGCTCACTCCTGTGTCTGGCTTCCCGTGGCTAACTCAGCCTGTGTTCTGATACCACCCAATCTCACCTGCCCAGGCGAGACACTGCTCACCCATGAGCTGGGCCCTCCCACGTTAGTCGTTAATCATGAAAGTGCCTCCTACTTGCCTATAACCTGATCTGATGGCAACCATTTTTCATAATTGAGGTTTATCTTCCTAGATAACTGTAGCTTGTATTTAGTTGACCCCCCCAAAAAAAAAAAAAACCAACCAGGATACTCCTCACCCCAGGCCCAGCACATAATGTACTTTGACCAAAAAGGTGGCTGTTTCACCCCCAGACCTATATAAAAATAGCTAGTATCTCACTAATTCTCAGTAATGATTGCTAAAGAATTCATAGCTGGCTAATTCCGTTAAAAGGCAAAAGGCTGGCTTTCAGGCAGAATTCATTATAGAAGTTGAAAATACTCTATAAGAAATTTTTACTTTTCATGAATTTTCTTCTTCTTCTTCTTCTTCTTCTTCTTCTTCTTCTTCTTCTTCTTCTTCTTTTTTTTAATTATCCCAACAGGAAGACAATGCAATAATTGAAATCTCTCTGAAACTGGCCAACATCTATGCTGCTCAGAATAAGTAAGTATGATCAGAATATAGGAATAGTAGTGGTCAGGTAGAAGAATGATGAGCAGGAAACTCAGACCTTGGGATAATCTTAATTTACCTGTCAGGCATCTGGGTCTCCAGAAACCATGTGCCACACTCAAAGCGTTGCACTTCTCAGCTGTTTGCAGTTTCCTCCTCTGGTTTCCATTTGCCTAAGTGAAACAAAGCCCTCATCCCTGTGACTGAACTGTGGTAGTTAATCAAGTATTTGATTCTTGCTTGAAATCAGAAGAGAAATAGAGTCAGAACTGTAGTTAACTCTCCCTAGAAGCAAAGGGTACAGAATAAAAAGTACTTCAGGATAATACACTCAAAGAAGCCACTCCACCAGCAGAGGAAAAAGAATGAGGGGAATGGTGATCATTACTTTATTCATTCTGGAAATAACTGGTATCTTAGTTAGGGTTTCTTTTGCTGTGCTAAAGCATTAAGACCAGAAGCAACTTGGGGAGGAAAGGGATTATGTGGTTTGTATATCTAAGGAGGGAAGTCAGGACAGGAACTCAAAACAGACAGGAGCCTGAAAGCAGGAGCTGATGCAGAGGCCTGCTCACTTTTACTCAGCCTGCTTTCTTTTGTTTTTGGTTTTTTGGTTTTTTGTTTTGTTTTTTCGAGACAGGGTTTCTCTGTGTAGCCCTGGCTGTCCTGGAACTCACTCTGTAGACCAGGCTGGCCTCGAACTCAGAAATCCGCCTGCCTCTGCCTCCCGAGTTCAGCCTGCTTTCTTACAGCACCCCAGACCACAGGTCCAGGGGCAGCACCAGCCATGTCAGTCACTGATTAAGAAAATGCCCTACAGCTGTCTACAGTCCCACTTTATGGAACATTTTTTCAGATGAGGGTCCTTCCTCCCAGATAACGCTAGCTTATATCTAGCTGACGTGAAACTAACCCAGCACGAGTGGCTCTAAAAGGAATCAGCTGTTTTGTTTAAAGGCTTTCAGAGCACCTGGGAATAACCATCTGTAGGGTTCTGGAGGGGACATAGTTAGTGGTAGAGGGGAGTCTGGGTGTTAGGAAATATAATGTGGACATAGTTAGTGGTAGAGGGGAGTCTGGGTGTTAGGAAATATAATGTGGCAAGGAGATAACTGGTGGGCTCATCCCAGGGTGCATCTGAATAATTATACCATGCAGTAGATCTAGTATAAAGATGTTTATTGGGGACGAGATGGGAGTGAGGGCCTAGAGAAGGGGTAGAGGCAGACACATAGGCAGACAGATGGGAACAGAAAGGAGGACAGGAAGGAGGATCAGACCACAAACATGCACATACACACTCATGCACTCAGACTGAAAAGAGCAGAAAGGGTGAGAGAGACTGGCTGGGAACATGTGGGAACAGAGAGGGTGTGAGCTCACAGTGGCACAGTCCTTCTGTATGCAGCCCACACCTGAAGCGCCTGCTAGGTCCCTGGGAGGAGCCTAGTGGAATCTCCTGTATGCTAACACTGGATATGTAAGCTAGGAAGTGCTAGTTTAAAAATAGTAGATAAATTTGAATTCTGTTTGTTTATTTATTTACTTACTTACTTATTTTTGAGACGGGGCCTCTCCATGTTGCCCTGGCTATCCTGGAACTTACTATATAGACCAGGCTGGCCCTGAACTTACACTTGTCTCTGACTCCTGAGTGCTGGGATTAAAGGTGTATACACTATGAATTTTTGACACAATTTTTTTAAACTTTATTTTTTTACTTATTATTATTACTTATTAAATAAGTAAAAAAAAAGTTTACTATCCCTCTCCCAGTTACTCCCCTGGTAGGGACCTCCTGGGTATTTCTCCAGTCCTGGCACTTGAAGTCTCTGTGAGGCTAGGCTTTCCTCTTCCACTGAGGCCAGACAAGACAGTCCAGTTAAAAGAACATATCCCACATTCAGGCAACAGGTTTTGGGATAGGCCCTATTCTAGTTGTTCAGGACCCACATAACCCCAGTCCAGATGTTTAGAACCAAGCTTTACATCTGCCACATATGTATGGGGAAGCCTAGGCCCAGCCCCCCATGGGTTGGTGGTTCAGACCCTGAGAGCCCCAAGTGTCCAGGTTAGTTGACTGTTGGTCTTCCTGTGGAGTTCCTATCCTCTTTGGGGCCTGTAATCCTTCCTTCTGTTCTTTCATAAGAGTCCCCAAGCTCTAACCACTGTTTGGCTGTGGGTGTCTCTATTCTGATGAGTCGGCTACTGTGTGGAGCATCTCAGGGGACAACATGCTCCTGTCTGCACACATAATAGAGTACCATTAATATAATGGTGTCAGGGATTGGTTATTGCCCATGGTCTCAGTTTGGGCTGCTTATTGGTTGGCCATTCCCTCAGTCTCTGCTCCATCCCCTGTGGGAAAGGGGTCTGGGAGAGGGTTGGGGGGGGGGGTTATTTCAAGATCAGATAAGGGGAGGGAGAGGAGGGATGGCCAGATGTCCAAGAGAATAAATGGAAATCTGTAACTGACGGGTGGAAAGGTAGGGGACATCCCTAGGACAAGACAGAGACCTGGGATAAGGAAGGCACCCAAGAATCAATGGGGGTGACCTTAGCTGTGACTCACAGCATTGGGGACATGGAGCCTGAAGAGGCCAGCTCATGTAACCATGCAGGAACCCCAGTAGAGCAAAAGGGACACCAACCAACTCAAAAAACTTTTGACCCTAAATTCTTATAAAGAAGAAATCTATTAGCTGCATGAAAGGCTTTGGAAACAGTTTGGATGTTGCCGAAAGCTAGAAACCCCATGAGGCCTTACGGACCATTGTCTTAGATTTCTTTCGCTGTGATGGATACGGTCTGTTGGGAAGCCAAGGTAGAGAGTAAGGCAGGAACTGAAGCAGAAGCCACGGAGGAATGATGACTGCTGGCTTGCTCTTCTTAGCTTGCTCAGTTTGTTTTCTTATACACCCAGGACTGTTTGCCCAGGGTCACACCATCCACAGAAGGCTAGGCCCTTCCACTTCATCATACACCAAGGAAATGTCCCCATAGGCCTGCTTACAGGCTGATCTGGTGAGGCATTTCCTCAGCTGACAGTCCCTCTTTGACTCTAGCTTGTGTCATGTTGATAAAAACTAGATAGCTTGATTGACCCCTTGTTACCTTGACACAGAAACATGTCACTAACCTTTCCTTTCACACTTGTCCCTAAGATGTTAATACTAATATCACAAAATAAAACATGTTTTTTGTTTTTGCATTTTTGTTTTTGGTTTTTTTTTGGGTTTTTTTCTTTGTTTGTTTTTTTTTTTTTTGTTTGAGACAAGGTCTCTACATAGTCCTAGCTGTCCTGGTACTCACTGTGAAGAGCAGGCTAGCCTCCAATTCACAGAGATCCATCTGCCTGCCTTTTGAGTGATGGGATTAAAGGTGTGTGCCACCACACCCATAAAACATAATGTAACTTCTAAAAGTCCCAAAGTCTTTAAAAAAAAAAATTCAAACACTTTAAAATTCAGTCTATTGAAAATATCCAGCTGTGGGCTTCTGTAAATCCAAAGTTAGTTACATCCTTTCTATTCTCAGAGGGAAGAACCAGGGCACAGTTAGGATCAAAGTAGAACCCAGTTCTTCTCAGAAGTATAAATAGCTCTTAGGTCTGAGATTCAAGCTCCTTCATGTGCTCGGGCAGTCTGGTTCTCGAGCTTTCCTTCACTGCAAACATGGCTTACAGGCTCAGGGCAGCTCTACGCCACATCTGCTCCTGTCCTTGGCAGTGTCCTGTGACACCAGTCTCCAGTATGCTGAGGTCTCCCCTGCAACTGAGCTGTAATTTCACCATTGTGCTTGGACTCTCTTCAGGGACACCACCCTGTCAATAGAGTGGCCAGCCTCAGCTGCAACTCATGGCCCCCCTTCATATGTCTAAAACCAGTACTGCCAGGGTGACTCTTTCACATCATCAAGCTTGGCTATTAGCATGAGATGCCACCTTGGCTCCCTCTGCACCACAGCTCTGTGTGATGACCCTCAGGACATAGCCCTAGAATATTTCCTCTTAATGATGCTGGTATTAAATCACCCCTTATTTCTCAGCTTTAGCTAAGGCACATTGATTGTCTCAGCAAAGCAAAGGTTTCACTTCCAAGGTGCTGGTTTCTTGCTAATCATAGCTGATGTTTCAGCTCCAGCTCATGAGAAACCAAGATTGTTAATAGAAAACACGCGAATGGCCCTGATAATCTTTTTTTCCCCTCAAACTTCACAAGCCAGTTCTCCTCCATCTGCAACTCTACAGCATTCCTGTCTTCTCATCAACAGCATCCCATTAAGCCCTGAGCACTGAATGGCTTTCCCAGCCTAGAGTTCACATATCCTTCTGCGATTGCCCCCAACACATGGTCAGGTCAGGTCTTAGGGTTTCTTTTGCAGTAGTAAAACACCATTCCCAAAAGTAACTTGGGGAGGAAAGGGCTTATTTTACAACTTGTAAGTCATATGACAGCACTGACGGAGGTCATGACAGGAACCTGGAGGCAGGAACTAGAGCAGAAGCCATGAAGGAACACTGCTTACTGGCTGGCTCCACACAGCCACCTGATGCAGGTACCACATGTTTGCCTACAAAGCTAGTCTGAAGGCGCTGTCCTGAGTGGCATGGCCGTCCATTCCTTTTTGTCTCTAGGTAGAATTGAAAGGGGGAACACGTGGTGTTTAAGCTGGGAATGTCTCTGGAGAGTTCTGTTTTGGCAGTGGGTTTAGGGAGAGAAGTAAGAATGTTTTCCTTTAGATTTTTAGCTGCTGTAGAAGTTAATGCCAGAGATTGGATGACACTAAGCTGGGTGCTATTCAGAAAAGTTGCACTTTGAGGCTAGGAGATCCCAGCCCTGGCCCCTGTTCTAGTCAACAACACTCTTTTCTTCACCACCTACTTAGTTCCCTGCATTTTGATTGGCACTAGATAGGCTAGGGCTCGGTCGGTGATGGTGCACACCTTTGATCCCAGCACTCGGAAGGCAGAGGCAGGCGGATTTCTGAGTTCGAGACCAGCCTGGTCTACAAAGTGAGTTCCAGGACAGCCAGGGCTATACAGAGAAACCCTGTCTGGAAAAAACAAAAACAAAAATAGGCTGGGGCTTCTGTGGGTCTCTGACTTCGTGTCGTCTCCTTTTTGAGATAGAACTCGCTCTCTAACCTAGGTTAACTTGTATTACAGACACACAACACAACATAGCTCTCAGTTTAGATCTTGAACTTCAAGTTTGGCTGATGCCAGAGAACATTGCAGCTGGGGACACTAGTGTCATACAGGACTAAATGTTAACGATGTCTCAAGGCTTCTGACAAGTAGAAGCTCAAAGCAAATACGTGCTGAGAAGACATTCCCAGACACAAGCTTTTATAGAACCCATTAGTAATTATTACCTAAGTTACTCTACTCTTTTCATGTCTTATTAAGGGAAGTATGAGATAAGAGAACACATTGCCAGGCTATAGGGCTTAGAGATGCTGACTGAGAGCTCTTACTAGCATGTGTGAGGACCTGGTACTGGAGGAAAAATGTTAACACAGGGAGCTGTTTGTAGGTATTTTACTCTGACAGAGTTATCTTGTTGGCAGCTTACCTTGCCATGCAGCTAGAGGTGTCTCTTCTACCAAGGTTTGGAACTGGAGAAGGAAGAAGATATCCCTTCTGGCAACGCAGTAGAGAAGAGGGCATGAGCTTTATAATGTCAGCTGTGGCAAGAATGTAGAAACTACATGAAGAGCAGGAACTGGAGTTAGAGAAGGAGTTTCTCCTTGTTCCTCTGCATGTCTTTTGAAGCTATCCAGCGTCAGTCTGGGTGTCCATGTATCTTCTCAGTTTGTCTCAGGGTCTAGCATGCATGTCAGGCCTTCTTATGCTATAGCTGGTATTTTGTTTTCTGTGGGGGGAAAATAAAAATTAAAACAGCTTGGGAGAACTTGTGAAGCCCCAGAGTTTCCCAGAAGAGCATGATGATAACAGTTGGGACCCTCAGGTCCAGGAGCCTGAGCCTCAAGGTCAGGGGTTGCCACGTGAAGACACAGAAAGACTAATGGCTATACAGTCATGAGAATGTTGGCACCATCTATTAATTTCCCTTAAATCGATGACTTTAAAACAAACTCTAGAGAAGTGCAGATTGACAGCAGAAGAAACAGACGTCCCCCTGTTGATAGTGCTCAGAGCAGAGCTGTAATGGGAAAAGGAGTCACAGGTGAGCAGAGCTGATTGACTATCGATACTTGTTTCCAGACAGGAATTTGCCCTTGCTGGCTATGAATTCTGCATTTCAACTCTAGAGGGGAAAATTGAAAGAGAAAAGGAATTAGCAGAAGATATTATGTCAGGTAGGAAACTTGACTTTTTTAGACATTGGGTTTTCTCCACAAATGTTTCCATTGCTGGATGTTTATTAAGGGAAAGAGTCTATATTGGGGGAGGGCAAATTATCCATCGTGGGGAGTCAGTGGCTATCCTAATACCGTGTGTTTGAAACAGGTTATCTTGTTTAAATGGCTTGAGCACTGTTTTGAATTATTTTTAAGCTCCATAGGTGGCAGGTGCAAAATTTCTCTGCTAACTTCTGCTACATTTATAATCTTTGGGAAATTGACAACTATGAAGGGAAGTCTTTCCTTTTTTGTTCAGTCACTTACTAAAGTAGAGCTGAATGGGAGAGCACTTGCCAGCCAGGCAACAGTCCCTAGATTAGAGAGGAGGAGATGAAGCTAGGTGTGCTGTGGGGTAAGGAAGAGGAGGAAGTGCTGCTGCCCAGGCTGGCTTCATCAGGCTTGGAGCACGGTGGGGTGAGAGTGTTTAATTAAGCTCTGTATTTGGGTTTCATCCTCTCCCCTCCCCTACTTGAGGCAGGGTGTCATGTAGTCCTGGCTGGCCTGAAACTTGCTTTTTTATCTATCTAATTCTGAGATAACATTGTCCCCACCTCGTGAAAGCCCGGCTTTTGTTTGGGTTTCTTACTTGATTTGAAGTCCTAACAATTTTCAGATTTCATATTCACTGAGGGACTTGTTACACACTGACTCTATGCCACGAGGTAGCAAGGTGCTAGGGAGCCATGGGCAAGTTCTCATCCCTAAAGCCAGGCACCGTGGAAGACACATCTGTGTCCTGACGTCCTCTGATGTCCTCTCTGTGTCAGTGTCAGCACGTCCAGCCCTTGACCGCCTTACTCATTAGTTGTGTCGGTCATGTGATCACTGTCTCCCACAGGAAACCGTGTCTCTTGGTTTCTTGGGTGTCTCATTGACCTTTCCCCTTCTATTGCCTACTTCCCGATGGTGGCTCACCTCAGAGGTATCCTCACCTGCTTCACTTTTCCCTCTGGCTCACCCCTAGGAAATGTCGTGTAGTCCCATAACATTTCACTATTATATTTAGACATCCTAGCTGGCCCCAAGACGGCAGGCATATGGTCTGGTCTTATACTTGCCTAGACTGTTTAGTGGTTATCTAACGTTAGACATGTCCAGTATTTGTCTCTTGATTTCTTCCACTCAGAAGTTTCTTCACTGCTCAGCCCTAGGTTAGTGATGCCAGCATTCACCCCATGGCTTGGGCAGAGAACCTAGGAATTCTCTCTGATTTCCTCCTTACACTGGTCTACCAACATGTTCAATTGGATCAACTATGAAAATACATTCATGTTAGATGACATCTTTTTTTTTGCCTGGATGGTGATCTCAGTTCTTCCTGCTTCCTTTCCTTTCCCTCCTCAGTGAATCTGTTACCATGCAGCAGGCAAACTAACCTTTTAGACCTCATTGCTTCTGTATTACCTTTGAAGTTCATACTCCTGACAAGGACCTGGCTTCCTCCTACATCTGTGGCATCACTATCCTCTCTCTCACTTCTTTCCCTGGCTTTTCCCCTCCTGAGCCCACACCATCTCAAGGCCTTTTTGTCCCTGTGTCTTCTCCCTGGATGGTTCTCAGCACGGCCTCACTTCCTTCAGGTTTGTTGGTGTCCTCCTGAGGCCTCTCCCAACAGGCATCCCACCCGTCTTGGAGTCACTCAGCCTCTTTATCCTGATTCTTCTTTACCATCCTTGAAGTAGAAGTAAGAGTGCTGTGTGCTTGTTTCTGTATTACCAAGAGAGGTACTTTTTTTTTTTTTTCTCCAAGACAGGGTTTCTCTGTATAGCCCTGGCTGTCCTGGTACTCACTCTGTAGACCAGGCTGGCCTGGAACTCAGAAATCCGCCTGCCTCTGCCTCCCGAGTGCTGGGATAGTACTTTTTTGTTAACTGTTTTTAGTATTTGTCTTCCCTACTAAAGAGCAATCAAGACACTGTATATTGTATTAAATCCTTAGTGCCTGGAAGAGAGCCTAGCCCCCAACATGGCCTCAGTAATTACTGAAAGAACAAGTTGGCAAAGAGCAGTGAGTAAATACAATTTGGAGCAGTACAGAGGAGCATGAAGAAACCCAGAGAAAATATGAACAAGGTCCAGCCACAGAGTATGTGAGTCATTCACCATCCATGTTCTTGCTATTGTGCATTGAGACATTACTAGAGTTGTTTCCTGCTTCCCTCCATGCTCTGTCTTTCTGTTCTCTCCCCGTGCCCCCTCTCTCTGATGGGATATTTGCTGTATAGGCCGGACTAGCATCAAGCTTAAGGCACTCCTGCCTAAGCCTCTTGATTAGTGTGAGCCGTAGTGAGTTTTTCCCTTGATTTATCTATCTGTGTTGGTCTCTGTCTCTCTCACTCACTCTGACTCCAGGCTGGCCTCAGACTTACTGTGGAGCTGACTTTGTACTTCTCACCATCCTGCCTGTACCTGCTGAGTGCTAGGATTATACCAGACCTGTTCTGTATTGTGCTGTAGGTGGAACTCCGGGATAGAAAAGCATTTTACCAAATGAGCAGCATTTTTAACCCCTTGTTACTATTTTATTAAGAGGATAACACTTTTTCCAGCTCCAAAAATAGTTACTAATTTTCTAAAGAAAATTCTGGAAAGCATTTTGAAGAAAGATAATCCTATTGCTAAGAAAGAACAGCTGTTTACTTTCTGTTATAACCTGACTTTTAATAATATATTATGAAGATATGTTTGGGTTTTTTTTTTTTTTTGGTAAGAGAATTCTTGGTGTGTATGGAAGCTTGTGTGTGTGTGTGTGTGTGTGTGTGTGTGTGTGTGTGTGTGTACGCACGCTGTCAGCACACGCTCCTACGGAAGGACAGACTTGGGTTTTGTTCCTTAGACGTTGTCCATTCTGTTTGGGGAGACAGGTTAACTCACTGGCCTAGAACTTGCCAAGTAGGCTAGGCCGGCCAGCCATGAAGCCTTAGTGATCTACCTGTCACTGCTTCTCTAGTGCTGGCATTACAAGCATATGCCACCATACCTGGTTTTTTAAAATGGGATTTAATTCTGGCATCAGATTCTAGCACATCAGGTGTAATGTCTCATGCCTCCATTTTCAGCATTTGGGAAGCTGAAGCAAGAGTATTTCTATGAGTTTGAGAACAGCTTGGGTACAGAGTGAGACTCTGTCTTAGCAAAGAAAGGGAAAGCTGAGATAGCCCATAAAGTGCTCACCATGCACACATTAAGTCCCAGAACTTGTGAAAAAAAAGACAGGCATTGTGATGGCTGCTTAAAATTCTATGCTGAGCACAGACACAGGCTCCCTGGGGATCCTGGCCATGCAGCCTAGCCTGCCTGACATCCTAGACCCCAGTGACGAACAACACTAAGGCTGATATGACCTTTATGTGCAGGCATACCATTCACAGAACATATACTTGGCACATAACGAAAACAAAACTTGTATGTTTTCTGTATGACTAGCCCTGTACCAAGAGGACTTTAGTGAAAATGACACTAAGAATGGTCTAGGGAACTTTGTCTCCCATGAGATAGATATATGTAATTACTGAGGAGGTCATCATAACGTAATGAGGGTTGGGGAGACGTAAATGAGAGAACTCAAGTTCTATCCCCAGCACCCATGTCAAAAAGCTGGGTGTGGTGCCATTCTGGTAACAACAGCACTTGGGCGGTAAGGACTCACTGGCCAGTCAGCCTAGCCTGGTCCCATGAGCTTCAGGCCAATAAGAGACCTTGTTTCAAAACTCAAGGAGAACAACATGTAAGGACCAACACCCAGTGTTGACCTCTGGCCAGGTGCAAACACATAATTCAATTACAAAGTAGCATATGTAGTTTAGAAGAACTTAATTTTCTAGAATACAATGACCAAAGGCTGAATGACTTAAAAATGTAGACATATTTTCTCTGGTTGTTTAACATTTATAAGTTTATAGTTCATTTGTGGTTTTCTACATGTTTTATTTTTATTATGAATACATATTTTTTCCAATTTAATTTCTACAGCTCACATTGCAACATTAAAAGTCAAATGTATTATAAGACTTACTTTAAAATAGCATTCCCTTGCCATACCTTACCTCATCTGTGTTTCAACTAAACTAATTTCTTCTGGCACTTCTGAATGTGTGCGCACACACACACACACACACACACACACACACGTGTGCTTACGTGGGTGTGAGTACCTGTGAGTGGAAACCAGAAGTCAACCTTGGTATCCTCCTTGTTGATATCCTTTATATGACACTTGCCTGTGTGGCTCTGCTGGCTGGCCGGCATCCCTGGGGACTCGCCTCTTTCTGTCTCTCATTTGCGTGCTCCACAGCCCTGGCAGTTTCAGACGTGGACTCTGGAATTGAGCTCAAGTCTTCTGGTATATGAGAGGTGCTTGTCAACTCTTACATTTTTCTTGGAAACATAAAATTATCATTTCCTAATTTTAATTTTTGGAATCTACTGACTTATTGAAGAGTTAAGATTACAGTTTTTTAATTCTGTCTACATATGAACATATAAATAACATTACTTGCTGAGCCAAGTAACACGATTGCATAATTTTATTTCCAATTTTTTCAGCATTTTATTTCCTTTGGAGTTAATTTGCTTTCTTATTGATTTTAGAATTTATTTTGAAATACTTTTATTATATTCATCTATTTATGTATGTGTGTACGTGCCCAGGCACTCATGTGTGCCACAGTGTGCCTGAAAGGTCAGTGGACCACATATGGGCTTGTTCTCACTCTTCTGTTGCTGTGATAAGGCACCATGGCAAAGACAACTTATAGAAAAAAAGAGTTTTGGGGGTGCTTACGGTTTCAGTGGGTTAGAGTCCATGGCCATCATGGCTCGGAGCATGGCGGCAGGCAGGCATGGAGTTGTAGCTAATTTGGTCAGATTAGTTCATCTGTTGATCTCTAGTAGGAGATTAAGGGCAGTATTCTCTTTGGCACTTTAGAATTCGATGAGTCAGTGTATACAAAGCGTTAGAATAGTGACCAGTACATAATAGCAGAGAAGATGGTGATTATTAGTTCTTATTATTGTCATAAGGCTGTGTGATCCCTCTCCTTGAAGCATGTTGATTGACTTCTATAACCCTGCCAGCTTCATTGAGAGGCTATATGTGTCGTATGAAGTGCAAATATCATTTGTTTGTGCTTTTCTTGGGGTGGTAGTGAGTACTGTGGTGTGTGTTTGGAGGTCAGAGGACAGACAACCTTGGGTGTCAGTTTAGACAAATAATGTCTCTTCTTGCTGCCACACACACTAGGCCAGCTGGCCTCAGAGTCCCAAGATTTTATTAAGTGTGAATAAATGAGTCATATAGTCTGTGTTCATTTTAAGGTATTTTTATGATGTGCATGATAATGTATATTTCATTTGCTTTTATTAAGTTTTAATTTTCTTTTTTACTTGTGTCTATGCGTGTGTGTAAAACTCCTGAGTGCAGGTTCCTGAGGAGGCTGGAGGAGAGCTTTGGAACCCGTTGGATGTTGGGAATCAAACACTATACCTCTGTAAAAGAAGCAAGTGCTCTTAACTGTTGAATCACCTGTCCACCCCAACTTTCATTAATTTTTAATAAATATTGAGTAGTTGTCCTATGCTGGGCATTGTTTTTAGATTTGAATAGCAGAAAGTGAGGCACAGGCCCTGAGAAATACTTTCAACATTCAAGTCAGGCACTCGTTTTTCTGCATTTCTTTTCTTCTTCCTGTTTTAACTATCTAAACATTTTTAGTGTTTAGCTTTTTAGCTTATCTAGAATTTACTTGGAAAGTTGACCACTGGTTTCTTACAGGTAATTACCATTAAGAAGTTTTCTTCAGAATTTTCTATTTGTTGGATGAGTCTTAACAGTCAACATTGTTAAATTATACTGAGTATAAATGTGTGGTAGCAGTGCACACTGCTTTTATAGAAATTCCCTCAGTTTTCATGTGAGTTGAATGGAGTTACCTTGTCAGTCTCCAGCTCCTCCCCCAGCCCAGCCCCCCCATGTATTTGGGGAAATTATCATCTGAATAAATCAGCATATGTTTATCATAGACCTTGTTAGGGAATGTCAACTGAGTTAAAGTTAGGACAGTTTCAGAGCGGCTGACCTGACTACTGGGTGGGAGGCTCACTGAAGTCTCACCTGTGTTATCACCTCACTGTTTCAGCTGTCTTGTCCTCTTACGGCTGGAAAGCAGTTTCCAGGAACCTCATCCCAAAGTGGCCATATCCACAAGAAAAGTGTTAGGCAGTCTTTCCTGGAGGTCTGCACGTAGATCTGTCCTTCTCATTGACTGGAACTGGATCACATGTCTAATCATTTCTCTCTCTTTTTTTAAGGCAAAATTGGAGCCTTTTAGAAAGATAAAATGGGTTTGGTTTAGGAATGCTGGGGATGGTGTGATGGCTCAACATAGAGACACAGTTGCTGTAGGGGCTGGAGGATGTCCTGGGGTCGGCTTTCTCTTTATATCTTTACCCAAGTTCCAGGAATTTCATTCAGGTTGCCTGGTTATTGTGCAAGTTCCTTTACCCTTTCAGCTGTCTTTGCTGGCCCCAAAAGAGTCCTGATGTGGAGATTTGGGGCAGCTCATTTTTTGAGCAAACTGTAAAGTTGTGCCTTCAGGGCCATAGATGAGGCAGTCTCCAAGTGGGGCTGGGTTTTCCTGAGATAGGGTGTAGTTCTCTCCTATCTCCTTACATGGGTCTTCTGCATGTGTTTGGTCAGATTCTTGATCCCATCAGCCCTTGGCAAGAGAAATGTGATAGCTCTGGTTGGCGGCCTTGGTTAGTATCCATTCCCACTGAGTGACTTTGCTCTGCTCTGTCATGACAGCCAGGAGCCTGCTAGTAAAGAAATGCGAACTACTGGGCCTTCCACTGAGGGGTGTGGCAGGCCACCAGCATGGTAGTTTGAGCCAGTGAACCACTTCATTCAGCTGTTGGCTTTTCAGTTGATAAAGATGGCGTTCCGGGGTTACAGTTACGGAGGTGGAGAATAATAACATTTGCTTTCAGACAACCGTGTGTCTGCCTCTTTCTTTTTTTCTTTTTCTTTTTTTAATTTAGTTCATTGGCTGCCAACATTAAATAATGATTTTAGGGAAATCTTCTATATGATTTGGTACCAAACTGAAAAATAGATTTCCTCTGTATCTAGAGAGAAATAGGCTTGGTTGGAAGTTAATGTTTAGTATGTTAGTGTTTAGCCTGCTGCTGGACAATGCTTAATGCCACTGTATGTAGCACTTGTGTGGTCACGATAGAATTGTACTGACATGGTTTCCATAGTTTATGCATTAGAATGATCAGGTACTTGAATATTTTGGCAATTTTTTTTATTACTCACATATTTAAATTTCTTCCATTTCCTTTTTATCCATTTTTATTTTCTGTGTTGGTGCATATATGTCATGGGGACCATGTGGAGGTCAGAGGATAACTTGTGGGAGTGAGTGACCACTCCATTCTGTGCATCTCTGTCATCAAAGTCTGGTCTTCACGCTTAGCAGCAAGTGTCTTACTCACTGGGTGACCTTGTTAGCCAGCCCCCTTTTCTTTTCTAAAGGTTATTTTATGTCTTATTTATGTGTGTGACTGTGAGTGTGTACCAGATGTGTGTGATGGGTGGATGTAGAGTCCCAGGGCATCAGGGATCCTGGAACTAGAGTTACAAGTTTTGAACTGCCCATTGTGGGTGCTGGGAACTGACCGTTCAGAACACCTGAGCAACACCTGTTCTTAACCTATGAGCCATTTCTCCAGCCCCTTCTGTTTTCTTATTTAACTCAGAAATACCAAGCACATGGAACATTAGTAAGACAATGAATGAAATCTGAGTGAATGAACCTGAAATCTAACCTACCCAGAAGAAAGTTACGTAAGATTTTTCATGTTGATTCCTTCCTTCCCTTCCCTTCAGAGTTTCATTTGTTTTCATATTTTAAGCCAAAATACTTGTGAAGGGTTAATCTATTTAGGGGTATTGTATTAGTTTTCAAGAGTGTTTAAAACTTGGAGCCTGAGTTTTAAGCATCTTTTACTTGGGCAGGTATCTTAACATCTTTATTCTTGGTTTCCCACCAGTAATCTAAGAATAACAACTGACCCCATAGATCAGACTGCATGCGCTAACTGAGTTGGGAGCCTGTACGCTATTGATTTTTTTCCCCCTATATTTTGTTTTGTGTTTCACTTTTTTTTTTCTTCGTTTTTCAAGACAGGGTTTCTCTGTGTAGCCTTGACTGTCCTGGAACTCACTCTGTAGACCAGGCTGGCCTCAAACTCAGAAATCCGCCTGCCTCTGCCTCCCAAGTGCTAGGATTAAAGGCGTATGCCACCACTTTCGGCTCACTGTTTCTTTTTAAATCTCTGTTATCATAATTGTCCCCATCTGGGACTTATTTTGCTCTTTATCTAGCTCAC
The DNA here is from genome assembly GCF_000001635.26 of Mus musculus. Lineage (NCBI taxonomy): Eukaryota > Metazoa > Chordata > Mammalia > Rodentia > Muridae > Mus > Mus musculus. The sequence continues at coordinate 62,300,657 of NC_000077.6, forward strand.
ATGAGAATTTAGGTTACTGATTTAAAAGTTTTCTTTTCTGGACTGGAGAGATGGCTCAGCAGTTAAGAGCACTGACAGCTCACCCAGAGGTCCTGAGTTCAATTCCCAGCAACCACATGGTGGCTCACAACCATCTGTAATGGGATCAGATGTCCTCTTCTGATGTGTCTGAAGACAGTGACAGTGTAAATAAATAAGAGTTTTCTAACTTACCTACATCTCATAAATATTGGTATATTTTCATTTTTGTTTATTTCAAAGTATTCTCTAACATTTCTTATGCTTGGTAACTTAAAACACTTAGGAGTGTGATTAATTTCCAGGTTTCTTTCTGTTGTTGATCTCAAGTTTATTGTTGTGAGACAGAGACAGGATGCTGTGCACACTCAGGCCTTCCCATGAGGTTTGTCCTGCCGAATGAAATATTCAGGATTTCTCTCTAAGTATCAGGATTGAACCTTGGGCCTCACGCATACTAGGTATTAGGTGGAGTGTTTGGAATGTTTCTTAAGTCTGGCTGTTTATAATGAGTGTTGCCCACGTTTCTTCTTCCCTGACTCATTTTGTCTAGTAATTTATTATATGTGATTTAAAAAAAAATTTTTTTTTGTGAGCTCCTTAACCCCTACGCCACCAAGCCTAGCCACTGCCTATCCATATTTCTGATAACCACCTCAGAGTTCCAGGTCTCTTTGTTGCAAATAATCCCTTCACCAGAAAACAGGGTTTTTCTAGCTACTTCTCATATATTTTAGTTTATCTATCTCTCACTCACTCTTTGCTGAGTATTAAAGTATAAGATTTCCAAAAAAGTAAAATGTGACATCTTTGACAATCATTTTTTTACCTTTCTCCCACCTTGTCAAGCTTTTACCTAGGAGCTTTAGGGACTTTTTGTTTGTGTTGTTCTTGTAAAGCCTGCTCGGTTCTAATTACTGTCCTGAAATTAGTCATTTACCTATTTGCTATGTATATATCAATAAGTAATACATAGAAGGACTATATGTTTTAGCTTTATACGAGTGACATATTGTATAGTTACTTCCTGGGATTTGCTTTTTCTGTGGAACATTTCATTGTGGAGATTTATCTCTGCTGAAATGGGAAGAGAGCTGTGCTCTTAGCTTGGGGGCCCTTTTGCTTGCTGAACAGTGTATCTGCTGAGTCGTATCTGTCTAGAAGGGTGACTTCTTTGGATTGTCACATGACTATGGATGAAGTGAGGGATGAGGCCACTTTTTACTGGGGAGTGCAGGCTCGGGCAGCTCTGACTACTTCTGTAGCATGGTCCTCCATGGTACCACAGTTCTATTACTGGACATAGAGGATTTTGTATGTGTTTCACTATGTAAAGTACTTCTTATTGAACATCTTTAGAACTGCCTGCACATATGTAGGGTCCCCCCACAGAGATACTCACCTTTCTTTTGGGGTGTGTATACTAAATATTACTAAATTGTATACCCAAGGGTTTAATCAGTGATGATTCTCTGCCCCTGTTCCTCTTAAACTTAAGATTGTTTTAATATTTGGGAGCTAGGAGAGGAATTTCATTATGGCTTCAGTATGTGTATCTGCTTATTAGTGAACTATAATAATTTTGTATATTGGTTGTTGGGATTTCCTCTTCAGAGAATTGTCTGTGGTTTTTTTCTCAATTGTGTGTTTATTATGCTTACATCTTTTATAGCGCTTTCCATTGTATATACTATTTTTTAGTGCTGCTGGCATCGTATTTGCCAAGCACATGCTTCACTCCAGCCCTTTTGCTTAGTGTTTAAGTCAGTGCCTCCCAGCCCTCCTGATGCTGTGACCCTTTAATGCAGTTCCTGATGCTGTGGTGACCCCAGCCACACAATCATTTCCATTGCTACTTCATAAGTGTAATTTTGCTACTGTTATGAGTTGAATCTGATACACAAGATATCTGATATGTGGCCTGCAAGGGGGCTGGAGTGCACAGGCTGAGAACCATTGATTTCAGCCATCCATCCATCCTGCTTGAACAGACTCGAGAACCCTTGCCGGGCAGTTTTGTTGTTGTTCTTTTGTTTTCTTCTCCTTAGGCCGATGTGACTTATGGCCCCTAGAATGCACTGTGGCAGGAGATGGGCTGCCTGCAAAGCAGGCACATAAGCCAGCGTTGAGTATGCACCACTACATTCAGGGTTTGTGGGTTCCGGGGAATCACACTCATAGTATCAGACTTGTGCACAAGCACTTAAACCATTGGGTCATCCTGCTGGCTAGAGTTATTTTTCTTAATGGCTTATGAGAGTTACAAATTTAAGTTTTCTTATATTTTGGTGGGTTATTGTGAGTATTAATAGAATCATTGGATATTTTCCTTTGTAGTTTGGAGCTTTGTGTCTTCTTTAATAAAACCATTTACTGTATTAAACTCAGAGAGATACTTTCCTCTAAATAATTTACCTAGTTTAGTTTATTTTAGAACAGTAAAATGTTTTATTAAAAAGTAAGATTTACATAAGTTTCTAGATAAGCCATACAAAAGGACCACATGGTTTCTCTTTTTGAAAAGGGCAGCAAAGTCACAGTGTTACTAATGAGGGTTATAATGCTTACTTAATGTTTCTTTTCTTTTTTTAAATTTTTTTTATTATGTATTTTCCTCAATTACATTTCCAATGCTATCCCAAAAGTCCCCCCCTCCCCCCCCACCCCCCTACTTAATGTTTCTTATGGTGTAAATAGTCAAGCCTGACCACTTAAGAGTGGTGGTTCTCAACCTTCCTAATGCTGCAGCCCTCTAATATAGTTCCCAATATTGTGGTGACCCCTAATATACTTCAGCTGTTATCTTGGGTATTTGATAGTCTTTTTACTCAAAGAGATCATCTTGGTGGCTCACAGTCAAAATAATGTGTTCCTCTGACCTGGTTCTGTTATATAACAGGCACTGACTCCAGCTGCCATGGGGCTGCCTTGATGGTTCTGCATAGCAGCCGGGCAGCCTAAGTTTGGCTTCTGGCCTTCTCTCCTGCCTCTCTTTCAGTGCATTTTTAGAGTGATGTTAATGTTTTTAAATTCTGTAATTACAATTGACAACTTTATTATATCTTCTTTCATATTCATTTCAGTCCCCTTGTTTCTTTTCATTTGTTTACTCATTGAACTAATCACTGAAGAAATGAGAGCCAGCCCCTTTGTGAGGCATTGAGCTGTAGTTATGTGACCTCCAGTGGAGGAAAGACATGGTAAACGTCCAGTATGTCGTGATGTCTACAGTTGACAGTGCTCTGTACATCCTTGCATTGTATAAATGGAATATGTGGCATATGATGGGAGGACTTAGATCTGGCTCTCCATTTTGCACAAGTTGAAGGCCTTAATTTCTGGATTCACAGACACTCAGACCATTTACAGAGGCAGCAGAAGCTGGGCTTACACACATTCCATTTGGGGTTTTTAGCTAATTTTTACCTTGTGGCCCTTGAGAGCTCAGCTATGCCCAGCAGAAAGATTCCCAGGTATCGGTCATATTCTTGGAAGTAAATGCGTTAGATTAGATTCTGCTTCTCTCCTCTATTACTGTGTTCTGGAAAGTGCTGAATATGACATCAGTTGACTAAGGAAAGTTTCAGTATAGCAGAAATCCCAGGATGTTCCAGGTAGCCAGAGATACTCTTGGTTTTGTACACAACCTTGTGTTTCTAGGGGTGGTGCTGGGGAGAGGCTGCTGTGCTCAGACTTTAATTTCTTTCTTGCTTTCTTCCTTCCTCCCTCCCTTCCTTCCTTCCTTCCTTCCTTCCTTCCTTCCTTCCTTCCTTCCTTCCTTTTTCTCTTCTCTTCTCTTCTCTTCTCTTCTCTTTTCTCTTTTCTCTTTTCTCTTTTCTCTTTTCTCTTTTCTCTTTTCTCTTTTCTCTTTTCTCTCTTAAAGAATCAGTCCTGTGTCTTTATTAAAGGGGTTGGAAAGGACCATGCCTGGCAACCAAGGAGTGAAGTACCAGCCAGGAAGGTGGGATGGGCTCAGGCTCTTGGGCTTCAAAGGAAGACTGATGGCCTGGAAGGGCCCAAGGAGACTTTGTCCTAGCAGCAGCTGAGAAAGTGCCTAAGGGAAAGCTTTAGGAACTACAGCCGCAAGCTGGGTCTACAGGGAGGGAGGGGCTGAGGCTGTGGATGCAAAATAGGTTGGGGTGGTCTGGAATCACTCTGAGCCCACTTTGGCTTGTTCACCTAGATCATCCACTCACTGGTCTGATCCTGTTGGTTGCCTTCCATATCCACCTCATTAACCTCTCCATCATCAAGTGAATCATTATAATCATTCATTTCATCCATGTCCTGCATGTCCTCCTCATCTACATCATCCTCTCAGGCAGGCTTGCCAGTAGGTACCAGGTTGTTGTCTTTCTCTGCAATGCTTTGCAACCAGGTATTGATACTGCAACTGTCTCCTCTACACAGGGTTGGTCCAGATTAAATCACAGTGTCTCAGTCACACAAGGGAAGAGTGAAGGGAACAAGGGGGACATAGCTCTTAAGTAGCTGTTTGATTTTGGCCAGTACACTTAACCTCTCTGGGCCTCAGTTTCTTCATCGCACCAAAAGCCAGCAGCCGGTGGCAACCTGGAAGTGCTTCTGCTCAGATATTTTTAGAGATTGGCTTTTATTAGTGGAACTTCTATACCTACTTTATTAGATATGTACTGTTGCTGCAGCACTTCCTCAGACTCCGTCCTGTGAATCACTCTTCTACACTAATGTAGTAAATCTACTGAGGTGCTGTTCTTGTACCCTGCAAAATAATGCCTGGCTATCCTCTGCAGATTTGAGAATTCCCTTGGCTTACATTTTGACTATAGGCGTCAGTAATGAATTTCGGTTTCTTCATATACTGGTTTTAAGTAGTGTATGTTTTTACTGTGATTAGAAATAATATATGGAAGATATAATTAAAGTTTGGAGAAATAAACATGCTCTTCTTGGGTTCCGATGTCCCTCGGGGCTCTTACAAATGGTATGGACTTCTTACTCAGTTTTTTATTAGGCTGTCTGATTTGTCTTCTTGTCTAATGTTAGCAGTATCTATATTTCAAAGAACCGTTTCCTCGGTGCTGGAGAGTTGACTCAGTGGTTAAGAGCACTAACTGCTCTTCCAGAGGACCTGGGTTCCTTTCCCAGCACCCACATGGTGGCTCAGAATTGTCTATAACTCAGCTCCAGGGGACCTGATGTTCTCTTCTGACCTCTAGAGGCACCAGGTATACATGTGATCACAGACATATATGAACAGGCAAAACACCCCTATATATAAATAAAATAAAAATAATCTTTTTTTTTTTTCCTTAGAAAAAGAAGTCCCTTTGGGTTAGTGAAATGACTCAGCAGGTAAAGGCAGTGCCAGCAAGCTTGAAGACTTGGCTTAACTCCTGGAACTCAGAGTGTGAAAAGGAGAACAGCAACTCCCATGAATTCCCTATAACCCACACGGCTACTGCCGTTACACACACATGCCCTGTGGGTGTACTTTTCTGGATTTCTTATAAGTTCTTCCATCTACCACCCTTCCAACCCTTATTCCACCCCAATTCCTTCTAACCTCCCAACACTAGGTTGGAGAGAAAGAAGGTTAGAGGAGAAAGGAGGCGAAGACCTCTCTAGACTACTTCCGGCTGATTAGGGTCATCAGGTTCCTTGGGGCACATCCAGGCTCCATCATCAGGATCTCCAACTAGCAATCTAGCAAACTAGCAATAGCAAACACAACAGCAGTGGGGGCAGTAGCCACCCCAGGCCTTCTCCAGAGTTCCCAGAATTAAATTGCAACCGGCAAAACTCAAGCCTCCCTACAGCATAGGACAGTCATAGTTAAGGGCTGTGGAAAAACTGAAGCAGCCCATATCTCACACCTGAGATTAAAACAAAAATATATTCACATAAATGGGTTTTTTTTAAGAAACCAAAATTTTCACTATATGCCACCTTATAAATTAATGTAATAGAAAAAACTTTAAGTCCATTTTTGTATCCTGTGTGAAGTTATCTTGACAGCAGGCAGAGAAGCCTTTTCATACTTCATTCTGGAAGTTCTTTTATGGTTATTTTTTTTTTCTTTCTTTTTTTGAGGCAGGATTTCTCTGTGTAGCTCAGACTGTTCTGGGACTCACTATGTAGACCAGGCTGGCCTCGAACTCACAGAGACTCTTCTGCCTCTGCCTCCTGAGTGCTGGGATTAAAGGGGTATGTGCCCATGCCCAGGCACAGTGCTTTTTCATTTGTCCCTCAGTCACAATTGAAAAACTGTTTATTATTTTTAAAAATGTATTCATTTAAAAATACTTATATATGAATGAATGACTACTTTGCCTGCATTTAAGTAAGTGTGCAGTTTGTGTGCCCGATGTCTGGAGAGGCCAGAGGAATTGGGAGTTCTGGCTTGTTACAAGCTACCATGTTATGAGCAGCAGGCATTTTTAACCATTGAGCCATATCTCTAGCTCTGATTTATTTTTAGTTATATGTATGTATATACGTATATGTAACACATACATAGTTATGTGTATGTTGTGTATATATGTATGCATACACATACAAAATATTCTGTGTGTAGATATGTGCGTGTGAGTGCAGGTGCCTTCAGATTCCAGAAGAAGGTGTTAGATCACCTGGACCTGGAGTAAGTGCCCAGCATGGCTGCTGGGAACCAAATGTTTTTGTGGTCAGAATGTGTGATGAATTTAAGTTATATTTTAAAGTATTTTTTAGGAAATATTATTAGAGTTGTACCTCATTAATTGCATCCTCTCCTTTACATGTAGCAGTAGTAACTGTACCCTAGAATTGCTTGTCATTTGTCCTTGTTGTCTGCTTGTTTGGTTTTGGACCCAGGGACTTACATATGCTAGTCAATGCCTAGCCCTCTGTCTTTTTAAGTTATATTGATGAATGCATTTTATAGTTGAATGATTTTAAAAGACCATTTAGAAAATACAGAACCATTTAAAGACAATTAAGTGGGCCATGGTAGGACCCAAGAGGTTGAGTGCTAGAGGATTGCAAGCCATAGGCCTATCTCAAGGAAGGAAGGGTAGTGAGGGTGGACATAGGAGGTGTTTTTCACATGGGTTCTGGGATCTGAATGCTAGTCTTCATGCCTGTCAAGTGTACACTCTTAGCTGCTGGGCCATCTCTCTAAACCACTCCCAACTTTGATTTCTGAAAAGGCTTTATGAGTCCCGTACTGCACTCACTGTGTAGCTGAGGAGGAACTCTTCTTATCCTCTCACCTCTATTTCCAAATGCTGGGATCTTGGTGTATTCTCTGAAACCTGGGCAGTGCTATGCTGTGGTCAAACCCAGGGCCTCATGAAAGATAGGTAAGCATCCTACAAAATGAGCCCCAGCCCTAAACATTGTAATTGGCTTTTGATTAAGCAAAGGCAAATTATTTTTAGATTTCTCTGTTTTAAACTTCTTATTTTTCCAACTTTCCTAATCTGATAATGTTGAGACTCCTATGCTTATCCACCACGACTGTGTTCTTTTGCTTGAACTGTCTCCTCAGTGACTGCTCATAGTGTTACTTAGTAACAAATATTTTCAAACATTTTTATAACATTTGAGAATTTCCTGGAAACCTTAAAGGATGGAGAAGGAGTGATAGCTCTGGTGAATTTAATTGGTCATCTTCAAATGGTGTGTGATAGTTACTTAACTAAAATTAGCTAATAAGCTGAGGCAGGGGGACTGATAGAAGTTTGAAGCCAGCTTAGGCTATAGAAAATAAAACAAAACACCCCGAATCCTGTTTCTAGTTCTTTGTGAACTTTGACTTGTTCCCACCCATCACTTTTCCTACATTATTTGGGCCGTGTCTGGAGGTCTAGCAGTAGCTGACACTGGGCGCTGATGTCTGGATCTGCAGCCTCCGCTCTTCATGTGGCATCGGCTGTGTGGAGTCTGTACTCAGTTCTGTCTGTCCCAGCCCTTAGTCTTTGAAAACTGGACCATGTTCTTTCCATTACAGAATTCTGAGTTTTCTTGGTTTCTTACTGCATTTTTTTCTTAAACCCTAAAATAACATCCATTGGCCCTCTACTCTTTTTGCGGTTGGCTCATTCTACTTCGGGTTTATCTTAATCATCTTTTCTGAATACTAGTTCCCAACTTTAAGATATTCAATATTGACTTTTTCATCTATTCAAAAGGAGGGGGAGGTCCATGATTTCAGGCAGCTACTTGTCACTTTTCTCATTTAATTGGTTGTCTGCCCACCTGAACAGTTTCTTGTGGTTAAGAGTTTAAGTATCTGAAGCATTCAGTGAAGCCTGGTAGCCACAAAGATGAAGTACAGTGGCTTGCTTTTTGACCTTTGTATATAACTTCTATTACATCCTTGCAACGCTTTTATTTTTCTTTTAGAAGAAACAGCCAATACTTACCTCCTCCTTGGTATGTGCTTAGACTCTTGTGCACGCTATCTGCTATTCTCCAAGCAGCTATCACAGGCACAAAGGATGTATGAAAAAGCCCTGCAGATTTGTCAAGAAATACAAGGAGAAAGACACCCACAGGTAAGAGATGAAACAGTGTATGTAAGCCAGGCCTGCCCGGTGGCACAGGTACTCTGTAGAGGGTCATAAGGTCACAGGTTCAAGGGTGCTGGGCAAAGTTGGTGAGCTCCCATGCCAAAGGGCTGGGGGCGTATTTCAGCTTGCATGGCACTGGTAAAGTTCTACATTCAGTGACTAGCATCAGTTATGGGTGTGGCAAGACATGGTTAGCCATGTGAAATGTCATAAGGAATGCAGGTTGATATCCAGATGTATGGAATCCTGCCACTCCCCGGTCTGTTCATTTTTTTTCCACCAGCTTTCACTACTCCCAACTACTTGTTTCAGGAAGGGTTTGAGATTGCTGACTAAGTCACTGGCACTGCATAGGCCCTTTTCTGAGTCATGGTTTATACAGTAGTCTTTGTACAAGGCAGACTTTTAACCCAGGGGCTTCAGAATATGTAGCCTCATGTTTACAGTGGTTTGTAGACTCTTAGAATCTTTTTTTTCTTCCTCCTGGAGCTGGGGACTAGACCCAGGGGCTTCTTCCATACCAATCAGAACCTTGCAAGTAACTATTTAGTTCATATAGAAGTATCTTTTTCTCCTGGGTAACTGGGAGGTGAGGAAGTAGAGATTTTTGAATTTGGGATGGGGCAGGGAGAGGGGGGCAGGACTAGAGATTAAAACTAGGACCTCATAAATTCAAGGCAAGGGCTCTACCACTGAGCTGTGGCCATAACTTATAAAAACACTATTAAAAGCAATATATAGCAAACCAGTAGCCAACATTAAACTAAAGGGAGAGAAACTTGAAGTAGTCCCACTAAAATCAGGGACTAGACAAGGCTGCCCATTTTCTCCCTACCTATTCAATATAGTACTTGAAGTCCTAGCCTGAGCAATTAGACAACAAAAGGAGATCAAGGGGATACAAATTGGAAATGAAGAAGTCAAAATATCACTATTTGCAGATGATATGATAGTATATATAAGTGACCCTAAAAATTCCACCAGAGAACTCCTAAATCTGATAAACAGCTTCAGTGCAGTAGCTGTATATAAAATTAAACCAATGGCCTTTCTCTACACAAAGGATTAACACACTGAGAAAGAAATTAGGGAAACAACACCCTTCACCATAGTCACAAATAATATAAAATACCTTGGCGTGACTCTAACTAAGGAAGTGAAAGTTCTGTATGATAAGAATTTCCAAGTCTCTGAAGAAAGAAATTGAAGATTTCAGAAGATGGAAAGATCCCATGCTCATGGATTGGCAGAACTAATATAGTAAAAATGGTTATTTTGCTGAAAGCAATCTACAGATCAATGCAATCCCCATCAAAATTCCAACTCAATCTTCACTGAGTTAGAAAGGGAAATTTGCAAATTCATCTGGAATAACAAAAAAACCTAGGATAGCAAAAACTATTCTCAACAATAAAAGACCCTCTGGTGGAATCACCATGTCTGACCTAAAACTGTACTACAGAGCGACTGTGATAAAAACTGCATGGTACTGGTACAGTGACAGACAGGTAGATCAATGGAATAGAATTGAAGACCCAGAAATGAACCCACACACTTATGGTCACTTGATCTTTGACAAAGGAGCTAAAACCATCCAGGGGAAAAAAGACAGCATTTTCAACAAATGGTGCTGGCTCAGCTGTTGGTTATCATGTAGAAGAATGCAAATTGATCCATTCTTAACTCCTTGTAGAAAGCGCAAGTCTACGTGGATCAAGGAGCTCCACATAAAACCAGAGACACTAAAACTTATAGAGGAGAAAGTGGGGAAAACCCTCAAAGATGCGGGCACAGGGGAAAAATTCCTGAACAGAACAGCAAAGGCTTGTGCTGTAAGATCAAGAATTGACACATGGGACCTCATAAAATTAGTTTCTGTAAGGCAAAGGACACTGTCAACAAGACAAAAGGGCCACCAACAGATTGGGAAAGGATCTTTACCAATCCTAAATCAGATAGGCGACTAATATCCAATATATATAAAGAACTCAAGAAGCTGGACTCCAAAAAAATCAGAAAAATGGGGTACAGAGCTAAACAAAGAATTCTCAACTGAGGAATACCAAATGGCTGAGAAGCACCTGAAAAAATGTTCAACATCCTTAATCATCAGGGAAATGCAAATGAAAACAACCCTGAGATTCCACCTCATACCAGTCAGAATGGCTAAGAGCAAAATTCAGGTGACAACAGATGCTGGCAAGGATGTGGAGAAAGAAGAACAAATCCTCCATTGCTGGTAGGATTGCAAGCTGGTACAACCACTCTGGAAATCAGTCTGGCGGTTCCTCAGAAAATTGGACATAGTACTACCGGAAGATCCAGCAATACCTCTCCTGGGCATATATCCAGAAGATGTTCCAACTGGTAATAAGGACACATGCTCCACTATGTTCATAGCAGCCTTATTTATAATAGCCAGAAGCTGAAAAGACCCCAGATGTCCCTCAACAGAGGAATGGATACAGAAAATGTGGTACATTTATACAGTGGAGTACTACTCAGCTATTGAAAACAATAAATTTATGAAATTCTTAGGCAAATGGATGGTTCTGGAGGATATCATCCTGAGTGAGGTAATCCAATTACAAAAGAACTCACATGATATGTACTCACTGATAAGTGGATATTAGCCCAGAAATTTAGAATACCCAAGATTCAATTTGCAAAACACATGAAACTCAAGAAGAAGGAAGACCAAAGGGTCGATACTTCGTCCCTCCATAGAATGGGGAACAAAACACCCATGGAAGGAGTTATAGAGACAAAGTCTGGAGCTGAGATGGAAGGAAGGACCATCCAGAGACTGCCCCACTCAGGGATCCATCCCATAAACAGCCACCAAACCCAGACACTATTGCATATGCCAGCAAGATTTTGCTGACAGGATCCTAGATAGCTGTCTCTTGTGAGGCTATGCCAATGCCTGGCAAACACAGAAGTGGATGCTCACAGTCATCTATTGGATGGAACACAGGGCCCCCCAATTGAGGAGCTAGAGAAAGCACCCAAGGAGCTGAAGGGGTTTGCAACCCTATAGGTGGAACAACAATATGAACTAACCAGTACCCCATGAGCTTGTGTCTCTAGCTGCATATGTGTCAGAAGCTGGCCCAGTCGGCCATCACTGGAAGGAGAGGCCCATTGGACTTGCAAACTTTATATGCCCCAGTACAGGGGAATGCCAGGGCCAGGAAGCAGGAGTGGGTGGGTTGGAGAGCAGGGTGGGGGGGATTAATACAGACTTGAGATCATCTCTACTTCTTCTTGCAAAAACCATTCTTGAGGTAGGAGTTGACTGCTCTGTTTGATAACTGTAGTCCACCAAGTAAACAAATTAGACTGAACATGGAATATTTAGGACTAAATGCAGAGAGCCTGATGCATGTCGTTGGGGAATAGTAAGAAGCAAGCCTGGAATTCAGAGCACCATTTGTGTTTCTCAGTTCCAAAGTCATAATGAGACCCTCCATAGTACAGGTGATCTGTTTCTTCCTAGGGAGGATTGGGATTGGAGCAGTAGTGCTGCTGTAATACAGTGGGGCATTTGGTGGTGCTGGCTCCCCACTTCCAATCCATCCAGGGCAGAATATCCTGCCCCATTCTGAGTGTTCATAGGTACTTGCCATAGTGTGCAATTGACAATGTCTGCAGCACAGTGTGATCAACAGATATCTGCAATTTGTCCCTCTAACTTTGTGGAATTCTAGTAAAGTTGAAGACTTGTATATATGCAGTGTAATGAATTCCAGTTTAATGTTTTACATAGGTGTTTCTAAAGAAAAGGCTCTTGTTTCTTTTTTATAGACCATTGTGCTGATGAGTGACTTGGCTACTACTCTGGATGCACAGGGCCACTTTGATGATGCCTACATTTATATGCAGAGGGCGTCAGATCTGGCAAGAGAGATAAATCACCCTGAGCTGCACATGGTACTCAGCAATCTGGCTGCCATTTTGATACACAGAGGTAGGTTGCTGTGGAAACGGATTGCATTCTGAGAAAGTTTTCATCACTGGGCTTTGAAATGAAATGGTTTTGGGAGGAAAATGACAATGAAGAAACCCCAAAGTCAGTGGTTCTCAACCTATAGGTGAGGCCTTGGGGTCAAAGGACCCTTTCACAGGGCTGCCTGAGACCACTGGAAAACACAAATGTTTACATTGTGATTCATAACATTAGCAAAGTTGACAGTTATGAAGTAGCAATGAAAATAATTTTATGGCCGAGGGTCACCACAACTTGAACTATTTTAAAGGGTCACAACATTAGAAAGGTAGAAAACTACTGCTGTAAGTTAAAAGGCTGGCTAAATAAGGGTTAAAAAATGCATGTGTGTTAAAGTACTATTTTGCTTAATTCACTAAACTGTCATATTTCTGTATGACCATATGACGGCAGAGAACACTTTGCAGTGATAGGTCCTTGTCTCTGTAGTGTTTTACAGATGCTGAAGTGTTTTAACAGGTATAATTCCTCAGTGTTCTGAAGCCACAGTATGATAAAGCATCAAGTTTCCTGCTATTCCAAAATACTCAGGGCTTCTAAAGTTTCCATAAACCTGGGATCATAGATCTCTGTTGCATGGAACACCACTGTAATCCCACAGCACTAAGTACTTTTAAAGCTGACACCTACTTACTGTAAGCTCAGCTTCTCTTACCCAGCTGTCATGTATGCAGGATACCAGACAGCACTAGATGCCATTTTTGAAGCATCCAGCACATCATACAGTGTCCTCACTAGTGGTTCCTGGTGAAAACACATATTTTCTTCTCCCCTCTCTTTGGGTTATTTTAGAGCGATACACACAAGCAAAGGAGATCTACCAGGAAGCGCTGAAGCGAGCAGAGCTGAAAAGAGATGAGGTTTCTGTTCAGCACATCAGGGAAGAATTGGCTGAACTGTCAAGAAAAAGTAGACGTTTGACTTAATTTTGTTAAGCTATAGAAGTTCATTTTGTTGTAGAGAGGGTAACCTCTGATATCCCAAAGGAGTAACTGTTCCTTCGTTGTCTGGACCTCAATCAGTGTGTAAATCATTGTTGAAATTCAACGTTCGTCAACTCGGCTTCGGAGAAGGACAAGTTGCATACACTGCCACTTTTGTTTCTAAATTTATTTTACTTTGAGATGGGTATCTCTATGGGTAGGCTGGCCTGGAAATCACTATATGCTTGAAGTTGGCCTCCAACTTGGAGTACTACTCCTCCCTCGGCTTCGAAAGTGCCTGGCCCTACTTTTGTTTTTAAAGGTGAAACAGCTTTTACCCTGTACTGACTGTATATAAGGTACAGTCCATGCTCATCTGAGAAATTTACAGACTACAGTTGGCCAAGTTCCTCACCATATGGTCATTATACCTTCCATAAGATTTTGATTCATGCTTACTTTTCTGTATCCATTTCTGGCAAACAAGTTACTTGTATCATGACACAGGAGGATTTTAGTTAGCTCTCTTACACACTATTTTATTGATGCATTATGAGATTTAATGACTATGAAGGGGAATGATAATTCTAGTTGGCCATCATTGGCAGCACTTACTACTAAAGTGGAAGTGAGACATTTGGACTGTATATCTGTTTGTATGTATATAACTACTAAAAATGATGGTGGCAGAAGGAATGAAGCCCTCATCAGCACTGTCTGAACACAGGGCTTCCTTTATAACCACAGGCACAGAGTGGAGTAAAGTTATGCTTACAGCACCCATGTGCTCAGGGTAATGTGCAGCCTCTGATCTGGATCCTAGTTAGCTCTACTTTTTTATTTTGCAATCTCTGAAGTCTGAAACCAATTAGATTGTTTGTCTGATGACTTTATCACTGCCTCAGAGTATATAAATATATGATGCATGGATGGATGCTTTTACCTTTGCAGTCTGGCAAATGGCTTTTTGCCTAAGAGAAAACACATTTTTCTGGGTGCCACGAAGGAACCCTGGTGGTAGAGGTAGGCGGTGTGAGTACGATTGCCAGTGGACTTTGGTTCATGTGTTTGTTCTGGGAGAATCTCTATAATAAACTAGAGACTACGCAATTGTATGGATTCTAATAATCTTGGAATCATAGAAAAATAATGGCCAAGTTACTAGACAGACATACTAAGGTCCAAGTCCTCAGAGCTAAGAGCTACCGCAGAGTCTGTGTTGTGTGGGGAGAGCCCCACATTCTGTTTGAGTTCATTTACCATTCACTTCCTAACCACATGTGATCTTCCCGCTAACCATGAATAACCAGGTAAGAGTTCAGTTACCTTTGCTTTGAAAATGTTTTTTACTTTTTCACAATTCCAGAGTTACCCAAGTTAGCTGTTAGGCTTTTTAATGTTCCATGGTGACTGACCTCATGTCCTGTGGCTGGGGACACAGTCTGTGTATGTTCCCAGCAGCATTCGTTTGCACTATTATAAAAAAGGCAGTGAGACAAAGGGACTCATCTCCTTTTACTGATTACAACTTTAAACAATTTACATTTAATTTCATATTAAAGTTTTAAACTAGACCATGTTACTAGGGTTTTCAGGGCTTAAGTGTTTGTAAGACAATCACAGCATATGAAAATTTAAAGTGTAGTATAAAATTTCTCACTAAGTAGACTGGAAAATTGTCAGAATATTACCTCTGCTGGAAGACCTTGATTTAGTTGCATGTGCATGTGTTACAGATATAGTGCTGGCCCGCCTTGATTTGCAGCTGAGGTCGCAGACTCAGTACTTGCTGCTGCCCGCGTCGGTAAGCCGGCCTCCACCTCTCTAGGTAAACTGTGGGGTTCTGTTCTGTTCTGAAGTAAGAAACGATTCTGGACTTCATGTTGTGTTGTCGTGAACACAGATAGCACAAGCAGTCTGCAGGAGGAGCTACAAGAGTAGGTGACCAAGCTCGATTGACTGACACAGTAAGACAGGGCCAATCATCATCATCATCATTTTTTGGGCTAGTTGACAAAGTGACTTACTAATAAGATCTAGACTTATGTGACTATAACTTGGCAGGGGGACACTTTCAGCAGTAAATCTAATCAGAACACTTAGTCTTCATTATGTTTGTGACTATTGTAAAGGTAATGACTTTACAAGTGATAAGAATCCTGTTCTGGCTGGTCCAGAACTCATCTTGTAATCCAGACTAGCCTTGTACTCTTAGTGATCCGCCTGCCTCTGCCTCCTGAGTGCTGGGATTAAAGGTGTGTGCTATGATGCATAGCTAAAGTTTAAGATCTCAAATGTCTGTCTTTCTTACTTGCTGAGTTATATGGACAAATGCCTAGCCTGCACCTTCATCTATAAAAAAGTGATCAGAAACCTGTGGTGTAGATAGATGCTAAGAGGTGCTTGGGCAGTGGTTCTAGAGACTCAGACCTCCTGAAGCCCTCCCTCTCCCTTCTAGTTCTTAGTGGCATTACCCCCCCCCCCCACACACACACACACACACTACTAAGCATCTTTATGCAGTGGAAGGAAGCCATAGGAGAACAAATCTGAATCACAGCAAGCAATTCTTAATGAATAAAGGTGATCCTACAGTGCCATAATTAGTTTAAAATTCAGTCTTTAAATTACTTGCACCTTAAGAATCTGTTCCCTAGGAGCAGAGAATGGGCACTGATGCAGAGGACTGTGCTCAACGGTCAGTTCACGATGCAGCATAAAAACAAGCCTGGAAGACAGAAAGTTCTATACAGTGTTCTCTTTTTAACTCCGCCAATTCTGTATCTAAAGAAAAGCATGTATACTAATTGTTTGAAACCTGAGAAACGAAGACTCTTTACGTCACAAATGATGTACTGTAGCTATGGACAGGATAGTCAAAATTTATTTCAGAACAGAAAGAAGCTTTGTTGGGCTGCATCAAATGCAGAATACTTAGGGGGCGTGGTTAAATTACCAGTGTGCATAAACATTGAGGTATGCCTCAAAAAAGCCTTTAAACTTTAAAACTGAACTATAACATACCCATGCAGTAATTTTTTTCAGTGCTACCAATGAAAGCCAAGCCTGCACTGGAACTCACAATATGACAGTTGTGTTGCTCCTGTCTTCTGACCTCATACAGGCTTTATGACAGGGTATGTGTTAAAAACCTAAATATTTCCACAAGATTTAAACATCACTGGGAAAGCTGAATTTAGAGGAAACAAAAGTACAATGCCCATGACAGCCAGCACTGTGGAACTGGGCTGTGTGAGGTTTAGAGGCTGGGGTTAAAAAGATACACAAAGAATTTTAAAAATTCTCCCCAGTTGATTCGCTGATTTAAATTTAAGTACACCAGATACTACAGCAAGGGGATACACTGCAAAAAAGTCATCTATTTACAGAAGATTGATTTAAAGACATCATGGTTTTCTTTACAAACAGATGTAAGAACAAGAATTGTCCACTTTAAAAAAACTCTACACTTCAACCCGCCACTGTTATAATCCATTGAAGTGCCTGTATTAGAGGCAGTTTTTTTGTTTGTTTTTTCCCATTTGATTTTCCAAATGAATTTCCATCATTTCTTCCTCATCCATGGCCCTGGCTCTCCTGAGAAGTCTCTGGGCACAAATCATGGGAGGGCAGAATAATTTTCTTTTTTTTTTTTTAAATCTTCAATAAAAACCAAAGCCAGAGCGCTCTCCCACGCACAGCTCAGTCGTCACTATCAGACAGTGTCTCATACTGCGCTGAGAGGAGCGGGGCAGGCTCCCTCTCCCAGATGCGGTTCTGTTGATGTGGAGCTGCTTGGGTGATGGCAGATGGGGCGCATGCGATCTGTGTAGGTGGTGTACTGCTGAGCATCCGTATGGTCAGAGGGTTGTAAGGGAACTGAGTAGAACCTGACAAAAGAAAAATGAGGTTTTCACTGTCGTTAGCATTCAATGCAGTCTTTACAGGATGGAACAAGACAGGATGCTGCTTTAGTAAAACGGTCTGCTGATGCCTTGGGTAGGGGTGATAAGTCTGTGATGTCATAGCACATGTCTCCTTGGAGAATTCAAGTAGGGAACTACTGAACATTAAGCTGTAATCAGAGAAGCTTAGCCATGCTAGTGACTTTCCAGTGGAAATCATAAATACAGCTCTTAGAATGTGGCAAATACCCAGAACTTTTAGCCAGGCTGTGTGACCCTTACACAGTCTCACGTGGCCAACTTATATATGAGATTTAAATGGGGCACAACAGTACTACTTCCCTATCAGCTTAAGACCATAAAAAATATATTTTATCAAAGAATTCCTTCCTTTCCTAAAATAAAGTAATGGAACCGTGTGGTAAGAGAATGGCGAGGTGGAGCAGGTATGGGCAGGAAATGAGAACCAAGTCCACTGACATACTTCTGTGTGAAGTTGCAGCACATCATGTTGTATGCTAATGTACATGCTAGTGGAGTTTGCATTTGTAAGAAGTACAGATACGTAATTCTTTCTACACAGGGCATTAGAGGTTTAAAAGGCAAAAGCCTTAAAGTGTACAGATATGATAATTATGAAATTGTTAGACACAGCAGGAGGGCTCAGCTCAGACTTGAGGGTGGGAATGGGACATGTGCATTAATCCATATGAAAGAAAAGCATACATTTCTTGAAACTCTTACGCAACAACTTTCTTTGAAAAAGAGGCTAGTTTTTAAAATATTTAATTCTTGTTTGACTGTGTTGTATATTCTGTATGGACATGCTTATGCCGTGACACGGGTGAAAGTTGCAGAACAACATTTGGGAATTCATTCTCCTCTGCTACCTGTATGTGGCAGGCTGAGCTCAGGCTACCAGGCCTGCAATCACTTTATACTGAAGTCATTTCAGTATCTCATTGGCCCTACAATTATATTTTTATATAATTGTATTAATAATGGTTTCCCCCCACACACTCTTGTTAAAACATTACACTGCGCAGTCACGATTCTGATTTCTTAGTAAGAGCAAAAGGTCAGTCAGCACAGTGTATGGGACCAGACTTAACTCGCACATCCTGGTTACCACCATATAGTGCAGACACAGGGATGGATGGGCCATGTAAATATAAAATCCTTTTTTCCAACAACTAGACCCAAGTAATTACATAGAAAAAACATCATTCTTGCCCAAACTGTACTCACTCACTGAGAGGTGAATTAAGAAAGCACTGAGACAAAGTGACTCTCATTTTATCAGTTAAGTGGGGCCCTCACCTGTTGAAGAGGGCCGATCTTCCCATGCCCATCCTGGTGTCTGCCTGTGGTAATCACCTTCTGAATGCACAGAGGAGACAGAAGAAGGCCTTTCAGTTCCTAAATAGCTTTGCCCAGGAATAGGAGATTTAGACTTCCTGCTGTTTGATTTGTTGATCAGCTTTGGTTTGCATACTCCTAAAAGTGAAATTCAAATTAAACTATTGATTACTGATAAATTATCAGTGGCAACATAAGTTCTCAGTGACAAAACCAAACCCTACCAAAATGTTGACTACTAACGCTAAGTGAAGACTCCAGATCAGGGCACATCATCAACCTATAAAGGTGGCAAAGGCTGCTGGCCTTAAGACTGTAGGTAATGTTAATAAATATCTGCTTCCCTCTATCTATCTCCACCAACAGCCCAGTTTAACAGAACCAAGTGGAGAGAAAAAAGACAGGCTGCAGCAGCCATGCCTCCTACCCCAGGACCTCACAGAAACTCTGTAAGTCTCACTGTCTCTCTCTATTCTCCCACCACAGAGTTCACAGCACTGAGACACGTGTGACTGGGTTCTATAACAAACTATCACAGACTTAAAGAACCCATATCACTTAGCATGTATTTTTCATCAGCTCCAACAGTTGCATCTTACCCCAGTTATATCACTTTAACTCCCTAATAGTTGCCAACTGATTTTAAAGCACAGAAATATACAAGCAATAAAAATTAGACCAGAAACAAAACTTCAATGTATAAGTTACAGGAGGAGGGAGGCAAACACTAAACGGTCATTGCTTTTTACCCTTTTCTTAACAGGAAACAAACACAGAAAAACTTAAAAGATAACTGCTTAAAAGATAAAAGGATTATATATAAATAGTGAAAGCATGGTGTTCGCAAGGTTCTTTGTAGGTTTGATTTATGGACTGTAAATGATGTCATACACTCTGTGGCCCCTCCCTATAGTTATGTTGAGGAATTGCTATCCATCCAATAGCTTTCTGGGTTCTGGGATCTCAAGGATAGTAGGTTGAAACAATTTTCTATTTGAATTATCTTTCCCTGAGATGTATGGGGTAGGAGTACAAGTATCAGTTCCTTCCTTCTTCTGTCCAAGCCCAGGTTCGCTGCTGGCCCATGCCTTTGCCACTATGGCCTTTTGCTCCCTTTCTGTGATCTCCTGTGTGGCTCGTAGCTGCACTGAGATTTGTCTATTTTTATGAGAATAGTAAATGACATAGTAAAAAACTGGGGCTCGGGGCTGGTGAGATGGCTCAGTGGGTAAGAGCACCCGACTGCTCTTCCAAAGGTCAGGAGTTCAAATCCCAGCAACCACATGGTGGCTCACAACCATCTGTAACGAGATCTGACTCCCTCTTCTGGAGTGTCTGAGGACAGCTACAGTGTACTTACAATAAATAAATAAATAAATAAATAAATCTTAAAAAAAAAAAAAAAACTGGGGCTGGAGAGATGATGCAGTAGCTAATAAGAGCCCAGGTCCCCAGGTTAAATTCCCAGCACCCACTTGGGAGTTGACACCCTTCTGTAACTCTAGTTCAGGTGGATCCAACACCTTTTTCTAGCACGTGAGTTCTCTGTGATCCATCAGGATGGAAAGTACCAGAGCACCAAAAACCTTACCTGCATGAGGTGATGGCTCCCCTTCATCTCTCCGTGCCTCGCTGCTCGTCACCACTGAGGTGCTGGCACTACCAGGCATAATGCCCACAGGATGGGACATGACAACACCATGATCTTCAACTTTATCATCAAAACTTCCCATGAGAGCCTTTCTGATGATGTCTTCTAGACCAAGGTTACTGGCGGGATCAGCAAAAGAATGGCTTCTTGAGCTCACTGCACCTGAGGAGACAAAGCAGTGTACTTCTTGGTTCTGAGGCAGATCGAGGCACAGGGAAATGAACAGCTAGTGAATTCACAGCACTCAAAAACGTCACAGAAATGTTGTACTCATTGGTGTCATCCCTACTATTGCTTTGTTTTACTCACTTCTCATCGAATAGTTAAGAATCTTACCTGATGTGGTAACTGCTGGCAGATTGAAGATCTCTGTTCCTGGCTGAGCAGCTGCTGTATTCAAACACATTAGGTTAATTGAGAAGAGATAATCATGATACGAAGTCTCTAGAAATTCTAGAATAAAAGTTAACCTTTTAATTTTCTACATATATTTCATTTTTAATTTTCTACATATATTTCATTTATTATGTGGAGATGAAATAAAAATCTCTCTCTTGGGGTAGGGAAGGTATTAGGAAATAAAGTCAGGTCAGGTTGAAAATTCAAACACAAATAAGATAATTCAGAACAGTAAGAAATGTTGCATTGCTAAAGGGGGAAAGCACACACACATATAGAAGCACACACACATATAGAAGAGGAGAAAGTTCTTTGCAGAACAGGAATCCAAGCTTCCTAGTGATGAAAGCCTGGGCTGAGGAGCCATCGCAGTGGACAGTGTGGCGCAACGGTGCTCCCAGGGCTCAGTGGAAGCTCTGCCCTTAGGGACTCCCTGAAGAAGGAGATTCTGCCTTGATTCATCACCTAGTCCTGGTAACAGTACAACTTATCATTTGCAACTTGAATAAATATAGATGAAATGAAAACCAACTTTAAAAGCACTTGTACCATAAGGGAAGGGACCTAGTGACCTAAGTTATTTCTGTCACTTATTTGCTACTGAGGACATTAAGAGGCAAAAATTAATTTTTTGGAAGTATGTAGATCTGTAACAAATGATACCTGAGCACTATATACTATGGGAGGTAGACTTCTGTCAAAGGGTGAGAGCCATTTATGAAGAACACAAGCCTAGAAATTAGCATTAGTAATTGGAGCAGTTTGAAACTGACAAGAGGAAGAGGGGAGAGTATTTTAACAGAAACTACAGGCAGCACAGTGGGTGAAGTCAGCCTGAACTAACACAAAGTTGATAGGACTTACATAGTGGTGCACCATTACTAACAGAGCCACAAGAGACTAAAGAGTAACCCAGTGAGAATAGGTGTGGTGGTATTTGTTAGCCCAGCACTTGGGAGGCAGAGGCAGTAGGGTCTCTGTGCCAAAATTACTAGAAACTCTTTATCAAAAAGCCACACACATATACAAAATTCAGATGAATATAATTTTATTTAACTCAAAAATAGTCACAATTACCACACTGTCCCCCCCCCCCCAGTTTAAATATGCTGTTTTCATATATAGATCAGAATGGCCTGGTAACAGTAAACATGCCATTTTCTTTGAAAAAAAAATATGTACAGGGTCTGTGCAGCCCCAGCTGTCCTGGTACTCTGTAGACCAGGCTGGTCTTGAACTGCTGTTTTCTACATTCATGGGGCCTTATAATTTAAGTGCTTAATAAGCCCTCAGATAATCAAATCATACTGCAGCTTGATGCCTCCTTGTGTGTTGTTTTTTTTTTTTAAATGATTTACTTATTTTATATATGAGTATTCTTATCTGCATGCCAGAAGAGGGTATCAGAACTCGTTATGGTTGTAAGCCACCATGTAGTTGCTGGGACTTGAACTCAGGACCTCTTGAAGAACAGCCAGTGCTCTTAACCGCTGAGCCATCTCTCCAGCCCCAATGCCTCCTTTGAAATGTGACGATTTGTTTATAAATGATAGGAAAGAAAAGCACCTGAGAGCGGACCTAACAGAGGAGACCAAGAAAGGAGTGGATTGACGTCAATTATGAAAGAGCAGGAACTTTGTGTGGCAAATAGAGTTCAGTTTTATTAAAGACCCAGTAATAAACTCTATGAACAAAAAAAAAAAAGAGAGAGCTAGATTTCAGATATAAATTCAAGGGTTTTCAGTATGAGATTCAGTTTTAAATGCTCCAAAATTAGTGTGTAAGGGAAGAGGTGCTGAGAGCCCTGGAGAAAACAACCAAGGGCCAGGCTAAAGAAGAACTAACTGCAAATGGGAGGTGGCACACTCAAAACTGTGAAGGCATCAGAAAAGTGAGTGGTTTGGGGGCTTTTGGTTTTTCAGTTCTATTTCCCAGTTCTTGAGACTAGAGAGATGGCTCAATGATTAACAGCACTTGCTGTTAATTCTCTTGCAGAGAATCTGGGTTTGATTCCCAGCATCCATAAGACAGTTTATAGCCAGCTGTAACTCCAGTAACAGGGACACAATGCTCTCTTCTGGTCATTGTAATATATAAACATACAGGCAAAGGCATTCATACACATAAAATGAAAATAACCCCAGACTCTTTAACACAGTTTGTTATTTTGGCCTTAAAATGTCAGCACACTTTATCTCCTCTTAGGTAACTGCTTTCGTAGAGACCACTCATCAACACAGGACTTAGATTAGCAAATGCCCGCCAAATCACCAGAGCTGCTATTGAGGACAGTGTAAATACACTATCACAGGAAAAGCTATCAGGTCATCTTTACTAACGCACAGCATTCTCTGGTAAGAATTTGACACCCACTAGTCAGAAAAGACAACAACAGGGTGAAATGTTCCCCAACAACCTGCTGTCCTTCAGCCTTGGGTCTCTATGCTTGGAAAGGTCATCTCTGAGATAAGAGTGTGCACAGAGAGCACCAGGGGTTTTTGTTGGTGATTGTTTAAGAGTGTAAGCAGAAGAACCTTTAAGACTGGAGATGAAAGGCCTGGCATGGCAGTGTTTTAGTGATGGACTGGGTGTTAGGCTGACAGTCCTGGTCAACATTCTGTAATTTGTTGCCACTTCAAGAGAATCTAGTGCGTTCCTATCTTGAAACCCCTTCCACTAATGGAGATTATTGCTCACTTTTCCATAGTAGATCTATATTTGATGTACTAAAATGATGAAAAGGAAAGCAAGGTATATCTAATAACTAGACAGGGTAAGTTCACAAGTGGTGGTGGACTCATCCTTTTTCTCTTTACCATTCAGTAGAGACTCAAATTCAATGAAGACTAATCACAAGTAGTAGAGGTATAATTATACATCTGCCTCAGTTCAGTTTCAGAGCCCAGAGTTTCTTTTGACAGGGTCAGGAGACTAGCAAATCATAGATCGGAGACGGGGCTCTCTATATTCCCTATCATTGGTAAATTAATAAAGCTGGCTGGTAGCAGAACACATGCAAATGATAGTACAGCAGCGATCTGATCAGAGCAAGGACATCAGCCCAAAGGAAAGCAAGAGTCTGCCATCCAGCATTATGAATGCATTGCCAACAACGTTGGAGACCACATATAGAACAGCTAGGGTACACTGGTGGAAGCAAGAGACTCAGGTTGCAATGTTGGGTTTGAGTTCCATTCCTATTACTACTTGTGTGGCCTTTATCAGTTATTAAATCTCTCTGACTCAATTTCCTTCCTCACTTATAAAATGAAGCTAATTACATGTAGTGTTGTGCACAATAATAGCTATTTAATCTTTTTCAAGAATTACTATTTATTTTTTTAAAGACAGATAAGTTTATCATAGTTGCATCTATATGCTACATAATTGCACTGAGACCCTTGAGATCCCATCATGTTCTGGCAGGTTAAAAAGCAGCTAAGACGAAGCAAGTATAAATTGGCCTGTCCGATGGATTACTAGTAATCCACAAAACAGCAAGGAAGAGGTAGTGTCACATCTGTTCTTAGGTATAATGTCATGTAGCTTAGCTATTCAGGTTACTAAGAAGAATAGGAAGATAGCCTTAAGAATGATACATTTAGGACAGATAATACCATTAATTTGAATGACTCAGGAGATTCCCAAAAGATAAGCTACATAAAGTGAGATAATTTAACAAGAACATGTGAAGAATAATTGATCAAACAGGACTTAGAGATAAGACTCAGGAAGAACATGCTTTTCAAATATTTGAAGATAAAAAAAGTAGGCCAAACAGGCTTTAAAACAAGATAGAAATCAACAAAATACTATATAAAATTAATTTTGTCTCAGCTCTCCATGAAGATGAATGGCTTTAGAAAATACCCAAGTTCTTGCTTCCTAAGAAGGAACTATTTGTGAATTTGCATAGAATCAAAATGTTCTATAAAACCCATCAAACTCAAATATTATAAAAAAGGCAACATTAGAGATAGCATTGTTAATGCATGTTTTATTTGGAGTTCATGGAAAAAAAATCCTACTTACCCATATCAGAGTCACCTCCACCAGAAGAGTTCAACTTACGAAAAATTTCCTGTTTCTTTGATTTAACCATGGGTGATGTGCTTTCAAGCTTGGTGAAGAATGAAGGCAAGTAGCTTATACTTCCTGGTGATCGAGAATCACTCCTGTCAGGAATAGAATTCAATCTATTATAACCATGTACCCTAGGAACACTCCTTTAAATAACAGGTACAAAATACTCAGAAAACTACTGCCTTCCATTCTGTGTTGGTTACAAACCGTACAAAGCATATGTGACCATGAACTCATAAAGATGATCCACAGGACTGCCTGCCTGCCTGCCTGTCTGTCTGTCTATCTATCTAATGATTTTTAGCTCTGAGAAGTGAAATGGTAAAATTGGGATTAAAAGGAAGATGATATACAGTTCTCTCTATCTGGTTGGTTTTTTGAGACAAGAGTCTCATTATGTACTCTTGACTGTCTCACTTTGTAGACAAGAAAGGTCTTGAACTCAGATCTGCCTGCCTCTGTCTCCTCAGTGCTGGGATTAAAGGTGTGTGCCACCCACCATGCTTGACTAATCTACAGCACAAATTCATATAAGATAAAATGGCAAAGTAATAATTGGAAAACTTATCAACGTTGTTGTTTTGTTGTTTTCTTGCGCTTCACAGCTCAAACTATGGTTATTTAAGCTAGGAACTAACTTACTAGCAGCACTGTCTTTTAAGTACCCTAGTTGTGACTAATGACACACTTGTCTATAAAATAGCAAAAGCCAATCACTGGTTGGATCCTAGCAAAATAGCTGCAGTATCTACATAAAATGGCCTAACTATAAGACAAACAACAGAAGAACTGAGTCTTAATACAAAGAATCTCGTATTTCATTGGTAGCTTCTATATTCAAAGTTCAGCAAGCTGCTTTGACAGAGATGGTAACAGAACACACCACTGACAACCCCATCAAGTCATATGTGCTCATTTACCACTGAAACACAACAACATTATCTGTGAACAAAGACAAAGAGAGAAAAAAATGGTTCCCATGCATAAAAATCCAATTTGGGAAAACATATGAATGTATAATTATTTTCTTCCTCATTTCATTGAAGGTAATAACATGTATTATATACAATAAATACTCAGAAATTCACCAGCAGAGTCAGACCTGGCTTAAAACTGGACTTTCCTCTCTGTACAAGGTTTGGCCACCATCAAATCCTGTCTCTAGTGTATTAAATACCAAGAAAACTGTTCTTTTGAAGAAAATGAACTGAGAGAAAAGACAACAGAGAATATAACGTAAGGGAGAGACAGCAGGAAATGAAGCTTTGTAAGCCTGGCCCTGAAGGAATGCAAATGCCACGCTAGCAACTGTGTTCTGCACATTGTGTCTCAGCTAACTCTGGGGACAAATGAGGACTGCTCTGTAATTCAGGTCAACGTGGTAAAAAGAAAATATACAAGGAAGGCACTGTGCTCTGTGTGCAGGGGAAAAAGTACTCCTAGTCTTCCCCGAGTCTTATCCTTTATAAGAGCCAAAAAGAGAAGAGAGGCAGTGATTTAGGCAAAGCCTCAGGCACAGTCTGCACCTAAAAGGAGTTGGGGCAAAGACATGTGTGCATCCTGCTTACCTTTGCTCAGCAGGGTCCACTCCCCTCTGTGACAAGAGCAACATGCTGTCCTGCTTCTCATGCACAGCAGGGCCTTGGGGTGGGGAGATGGGCTCATAGGGCTCTGATGGGATATGACTCCTCTCTGGAGATTTTCCAGGCCTGCTGGGGTAGAAAATGCAACATTTTAGGTTGTACTCGGTCTGAGGCCACCTCTGACTTAACATCTGCATTTAACTTATAATCTTATAAATGATGGTATTTCCTACCCCAATCAATTCTACCATTCTTAAAATAGTAGTAGTTGTGAACCTTCAATCACCTATCCATCAACACCCACATGCATGAGAAAAGGCCTAATTTATCTTCAGGTCTTGTCCTTTTTGGCATAACCTTTAGTTTACGTACACTCCAACCATACATATGTATTTTTTAAATGTAAAAATAAGCACACATATCTTCCTACCTCTTTTCCCCAATTATCAGCCATTTTCATATGGCTCATGATGCACATTCTATTCTAAAACTACAGGGCTCCCTGAGTATGGATTAGTGGTAGGCCATTTGCCTAGCCTCATTATGTAAATATTTTAGATGATAAATAAAATAATTTCACTAAGAGCAATGAAAAAAATTAACCATCATCTTTCAGATTCATGGATGTAGGGTTTAAGTAGAGAAGCCAACTGGAATCCTTCTTCATAAATGTCATCAATTGTTCCAAATCTGTAACATAATAGTTGTCTGTTTATGTATTATGTATCTAATTATGTATCTATCTGTTTATGGTGTGGGTGTCTTATTGTTTTTCAGGCTAGTCTAAAAGGAACT
Organism: Mus musculus; assembly: GCF_000001635.26. Classification (NCBI taxonomy): domain Eukaryota; kingdom Metazoa; phylum Chordata; class Mammalia; order Rodentia; family Muridae; genus Mus; species Mus musculus. The sequence continues at coordinate 62,327,916 of NC_000077.6, forward strand.
CCTGGGTTCTGCATGTCTTCCTTCCTCAGCCTCTGAAGGATTAGAGCCAGCCTTCTGTTCATGATGACTTCACTTTTCTTTTTTAAAAGAGAAAAAAATACACTGAGTGTGGTGGTACACACCTTTAATCCCAGCTCCCAGAAGCAAAGACAGGCGGGTCTCTTCTAGTTAGAGGCCAGCCTGGTCTACATAGCAAGTTCTAGAACAGTAAGAGCTATACACAAAGACACAAAGGACAACCCCTACCTCAACCCCCAAAAAGAGAATAAGCACGCTTTTATCATGCCTTTAAGATCATTAAGCCTTTTTAAATGGTTATGTCTAGTATTTGCTTCAGAACACTCCAGTAAGGCATGGAGATGGGTGGGGGAATGGGATAGGGAAGTGAGAATAAAACGAAAAAGAGGAGCCAGGCATGGTGGCGCACGCCTTTAATCCCAGCACTCGGGAGGCAGAGGCAGGTGGATTTCTGAGTTTGAAACCAGCCTGGTCTACTGAGTGAGTTCCAGGACAGAGAAACCCTGTCTCGAAAAACCAAAAAAAAAAAAAAAAAAAAAAAAAAAGAAAGAAGAAGAAAAGAGCTGGCCACCGGCTGCACTGAAGTATATGCATGTGGTTTTGTATTGTGTTTTGTTTGATTCGGGATGTCTGCATAGCCCTGGCTGGCCTGGAACTCACAGAAATCTGTCTGCCTGCCTCCACATGTTGGGATAAAAGGCGTGAGTCACCATATCTGGTGATTTTCTACTCTTAAAACCAGCCAACTTGTTTTTTGAAACAGGGTCAGTTATCTGCCTGTCTCTGTCCAGAGTGCCATCTGTACCTGGCTCATTTAGAGCGACAGTCATCTCTTTGTACCTAAGCATTGATTTCCACTTGTCTCATTTATCCATCCTCTGTATATATTCAGAGTATTTGCTACAATCTTTGTTTTATTGATAGTCATGTTCCTGTTCTTAGCATGTTATGAATTTCCTATTTAAATATAATCTGATGCTGATGTTTAGTGTGCTACTCTGAACTGAAACTGCTGATTCCTTTTTGATAGGATGTAGAACATTGTTAACAAATATTACGTATGGTCAAGCCCTGGGGCCTTGTCCATATGAGGCAAGTGTGCCAAAACTGAACTACGCTCACAGCCTGTTTTCCCATTATTGCTATTGAGTTTTTTGAAATGGTCTCATTATTTAGCCTCGACTAGCCCCCACGCCCTTGCCTTCAGAGTAGCTAGAAATATACGCATGTACCTGCCCTGCCTGAGAAAGAATTTTCAAAGACTACTCAAACTTGTGCAAAGACTACCCAGCTACTTTTGAATATATATTTATCCACATATACAGTGCTAAGTACCCAGACAGTAGACATCCTGAAAAGAACGGACAGGAGAAAAGTACCCCTGGGTCCCCTTTCCAGAGAATAAGGGCAAATGACATTTGATATGAGAAATGAATCTCCTAACTTATAGACATATTTAAACTATCTTGTTGCTGCAAAATTTGTTTGGTACAAAACAAAACTATACCTTCCCCGGGATTTATCCACAAGATTTTCTGGAGAGACTCTAGGACCTGGTCTGGGATGCAAGACAGTCTGAGACTGTGATTCTGGGCTGTAGCGGCTTGAGGTTTTAGTTCTTACAGGTGTGGATGACAAAGCAGATGGTGAAGTTTGGAATGTAGAAGTAGAAGGCTGCGAGGGAACTTGATTTCTAGCAAAATCTTGTGTGATAATTTGCTGTAAATGAGAAGCGGAGGAAGTCATAAAGCTGTTAAATACCCGCCAAGAGAGCTCCCTGTGAACTCAGCTTCTTGTTCTGCATTCTCTGTGTGTTTCATTCTGAGTACAAAACAGCCTTAGACTCAGCAGTAGTCCTGCCTCAAAGTCCCGACTGATGGGATATGTGCCCCCATGCCAGCTTAACCTAAATATCTTTGCTAGGATTTTCTTGTGTTTTTAAAAACAAACAAAAAAAAAAAAACCAAAAAAAAAAAAACCAAAAAACTGCTTTCTGCATAATAATAATAATAGCAACAACAACAGAAGTAGAGAAGACTTACACAGATGTGGTCAGCAAGTGTGATCAGTCGATGGGTCCTGGGCACCTGTCCCATTCCCTCTGACTGGGAAGATGGGGGCAGTGGTGGCTGTTGCTGTGGAGATGGTGATTCCTGCTGGGACCGATAATGATGCAGTGGACCTTCATACTGTCGAGTGGACTCATCTAATAGACGGTAGGTAGATACATTATCCTAAGGATGCTACTGGCCCACACTCAGTATAACTCAGAAAAACGTAAGATATGCACCAATACACATAATTTATGTATTTATATCTAGAAACAAAAAAAACCCACTGATTTATTCTACTAGTTTTCATGCTTCTGAGTGTAGAAGTGAGCAGAATTTTCAGCCATTTTCCTACATGTGTATATGCACACATGTTTGTTAGAGTGAGTGTGCACATGCAGGCAAAGGCTGCTTGCTGTCAGTCTCTTTCCTCTATTGCTGTCTGCCTTTCTATTTTTGAGACAAGGTCTCTTGGTGAACCTGAAGCTCATGGATTGGCTAGCTAGTGAGTGGAAGGGATCTACCATTCACACTCCCTGCACCTCTTGCTCCAGTGCTGGGGCTACAGGGCTGGATTCTTGGTATCCAAATTCAGGTCCTCATGCTTGTGTACCAGTTACTTTAGATCTATTTTCAATAAACTATGCACAAAAGAGTAACAATAGTTTAATAGTGTATTTTGTTAGTACAGCTTTAAGTGTTTCTAGAGTAGATTACTCTGCAACAAGTTAATCTTACCATGGCCTAGACAGGAAACTAGAAGCAAATGTTAATGCAAATAAGAAACACAGAAGTGGCAAAACAGACATACTTTCTGCTTGATTTGCCTTAACCATGTCTGGCTGATAGGCCTGTGGCTTTTCCTGGGGTGGTGCAGGTGAGCTGGCGGGACTTATCACCTCAATGGCATCACTAGCCGTTTCATACCTGTGAGAAGACACTTTAAGAAAAGAACCTCATTTTAAAATAAATCCATGGAAAGTTTCAAAGTCCAAGTTATTCAAAGCTATTTGCATATTTTAGGGTTTTTTGATTCTGCTAAAGAGAAGTCCAGTAGCATTCCATACTAGCAATAAAATCAAACTCAATCCGACTCAATAGACTGTTAAAGCTGCCCTTGTGCAAAGCTTGCAGGGTTTTACAGCATGAGATGAAACAGAATTAAAAACATATTTGTAATAAGCCCATGGGAGCCCGAAATAAACCCTGGGCTAACATCATCAGAGGAGATTAGTAAGTAAGTAAGGGGTAGATCTCAACAGTTGATTCCAATATTCCCATTTCTGTGGAACAATCTGATCTTAGCAAAACAGACCACAGAGCTGGTTCACTGCCAAGACTGTTACTGCTTATAAAGCACTAGAGTGAGAGAGCGCCCTGTCCGTCTTCGAGCCATCACAGTTGTGGTGTTGACCAGCTAGGAGCCAATTCAAAACGGGATGTTGAGAAAGACAAGATTTTTGTTCAGATGTGTGCCCAGTGCCACACTGTGGGAAGGGCAGCAAGCATAATACTAGATTGAATCTCTATGGTGTATTTGGGCAGAAGATAGGTCAAGCTGCAAGACTGACTTACAAAGATGCCAACAAGAAGAAAGGCATCACCTGGAGAGAGGACACCCTGACGGAGTGTTTGGAGAACCCTAAAAAGGGACACCCCTGGAACAAACATTATCTTCGCTGAAGTTAAGAGGGTGGTAGAGGGCAGACCTAAGAGCTAATCCTTCAAAAGTTATCAGTCACTAATTCTGCCACCTTATTACAAAACAAATGTTTCATGGCTTTCAATGTGTGTCATAATTTAATTTGTAAAAACCGAAATTAACATCATGTGTGGCTAACAATGTTTTTGTTGGACAGTCCTGATTTTAGTAAAACTGATGTGTGGCAAAAAAATAAAAATAATGATTTTTCTCAAATAACTAAAGTATTACATTGTGAAAGTGAACAGGAGTGGTGGGAAATATGTGAAGAAAATAACTTCAAAGAGAGGGGAGATATCAACCAATTCTGGAGGGTGCTCACACAGATCCCTCTAAGATACACACAACTTTCAAGAAAATGGCTGCTCTCTTTACATGCACACCATGGGCAGCTTTTATAAACTCGCCATGCTTCAGAGCTGACATTTTGGGAGAATCAGGTACAACTTCCTTAAGAAATTTCTGTTAGAGGCCATGTATATGCTGTACCAGAGCCTGAGTTGGAGCTGTGACCTTGGCTGAACACATGCATAGGAGATGAACTACGTGCTCACTGCATACTGCTCTTATTATTTAAATGAGCATCTCTTCATACCTGCCAAGAAAACAATGCCTAGGAGCTAAAACAAAACCACCATATTGTGAGTAACTCTGACTTGAAAGGTTTGTATTCATTAGTCATCACTGCTTATGAACCAACATCTCAGATGACAAGAACTGCCAGTATTCTGGCAGCATGCCCTCTAATTTCGAACTACATTCATGTAGCTTGTGAAGATTGGGGTGCAAGATAAAGGATGAGGGAGGCTCTCAAGAGTTACATTGAAAATGACACTGAGTAGTTATCACTAGGCTGCGTATCACACAGGACGTTGCCTAATAATACAGAAGATAACTGCACTCAAGTAAGAACACAGGAATCTAAGAATTTGGGCTTTCTGTTTGCAGACTGCTGAAAATACTCCCAAAACAAAGTCTGGTATCAGACATTGACCAGAGTACTTAGTCCATGACTCCCCACCCCACCCCCCAAGATGTCCTGCATTGCTCTTCCCTCTGAGCTAGCAGGTTTTTGCAAGGCAGTGTTCATTCTTCCGCAGTTCATTACCAAGCTGCCTACTTCTCTCAGAAAAATGTGACAACTTGTAACTGCATAAGTAGACACTCAGACAAGGCCTGTCTGCTATCCAGTGCTGCTGCATCTCCTTAATGGAGATAACAAAGCCATGCTATGTGATTAAACTCCTCCCAGTATAACACAACTGCTTGTTCTTTTCTAAAATTTCAGTAGAATGGAAATTAGGTCATATGTAGGAAAAATTTAAATGACATTTTATTAATTCATATATTTTCTTCTATGTATAGAACCGGTAATACTGCATACATGTGACATCAGCTGGTGCCACAGTCATTTGTCCCCTTTCACTGTGGGGGTTCAGATCACTAGATTTGGTGCTAAGAGCCTTTACCAGCTGACTGACCTCATTACCCGTAAGAAATTTAAAAAATGCTGCACTTCTGTGTAGTATTTTGATTCTAACTTGGACCAGAATCCAATTCTCAAGAAAGATGCCAAGTTAATACCAGTCACTACTTATAAGCTTGTTTTTAAGCTATCTTAGAAAAAGGACAGAGAGGCCTTGGGAGATGAGTGAACCTAGCAGACAGTTGCTGAGCGCACGCACACTGGTAGCACAGACCTTGAAGATGCTCCTGTTACAGTTCAGAAGCCCCTCTTCCCAACAAGCCACTGTTCACTTAATCCTGTTTTTCCCTAGATAATATATTATACTTAGAGCATAGGGATATGCAAATCATAAGGATACTGGAAGATACATTTTTGCACCCACGATACGTCTCCCATGTTGCTGCCAGGCATTAGGATTGTTTCATACCAGGATGGGCTTTACCTAAAGCATAAAGTAATTCTTTACTCAGATTTTACCACATTGTGAAACTCAGATTGAGATACATACAGCTACTAGAAGAGTCTGAACTTTGAGAGCCACGTTCCCTCGCATCCTTGTCCGAGGCAATTTGCCGGGTGATGATCACGTCTATGAAGTTAGCTGCAGTAATGGTAGTCTTCCCTCGGGTCCTTAGCTCTTCCTCATATCTGGATTTTGGAGGAGGCCCTTTATCTTTCCCAGCCTCAGAATACACTACTGAGGCATGAGGCTGGGCCTTGCCACTTGGAAGGGCTGAAGAAGTGCACACACACTGAACAGATCTCTTCTCCACCTCCAGGTTTTTCTGCTCTAGCTGCTGCTGTTCACTAACTGCTGCTGACCTGCTTCTCAAATTTTCTTCTAACCTGGCAGCTTCATGCTTACTCTCTTTTGTTTTGGAAACATCCATCTGGGGTGCAGAAGCTGCAGCATCCACAAGAGCAGCCAGGGCATCCGCAGCAGTGTTGTAACGGGAGGCTGGCAGGCCTTGACTTATGGAAGGGCCCCCAGAAGGCAGTGGCCTGTAAACAAAATAAAATAAAGGTACTTAAGGGAAGAGTATAGGGGAGGGGGAATACTAGAGAGATAAAAGAAAAAATTGCATTTAAAAAGAGCTTAGCAAATAAAGAATCTTGATCATTATAGTCAGTGGTTTAAAGATCAAGATGGCTCAGCAGGTAAAGGCACTTGCTGCCGAGGCTCAAAATCTTAGTTCTAATTTTAGGACCCACGCATGTGTAGAGAGAGACAGAAGAGACTCTCAGAGGTTGTCCTTACAGACACATAGTCATTAAGATTATAAACACATGCAAGAAATGAACTTATTTTGGTCACAATGTTTATGAGTACAAGAGACTGACATGATGCGTAGCTGAGCAGTTGGGTCCAAAGGTGTGATTACACTGGTTCCATTGGTGCCCTGGAAAACACTGGGTCTCTGTTGCAGGATGGTCTCCTGAGTTCTTACTGAAGGGGAAGGGGAGCGAACATATCCGTGGCTGCCAGGACGGCCTGGCTGTTCTGAACCTGAATGGGGGTTAAAAGAAAAAGTCAGACTGATAATCCAAAAGAAACAGCTACAGAAATACGGGCAGCAAAGTTTACAGAATTTTTAATTCCTAGTATTACTAAGCAGAAAATGAGAAGAAGAAACTTGATACTATACCTTCTAGAAATGGACTCTTAAGTTTCTCAATAAACATACAATAAAACCCAACAAAAATAAAACAAAATTCCAGTTGTCATTTACTGTCATTTCCAATCTTGTTAGGAGTTTCCATCTTGATTCCAAAAAGGAAAGAAAAGAACCAACAAGGAAGTGCCACCCATTTCTGGCTCGCATCCTGTAGACTGCTGCCAATTCTAAATTTTGTATGATCTCCCAATCAAAGTAGGTACAACATCCCATGAATCACAATGAAAACGACATTTGAGACTGGCTTGAAATCTGGAGATATGGGTAGGCAGGCTGAGCAGTGAGCTTCAGGGAGCCCATTGTCTAAGCCTCTCCAGCTCTGCTATTACTAGCACACAGTACCACACCTGGTGTTTACAGGGTTTGGGGTTCAAACCCAAGCAGCCACACTTGTATGGCAAACACTTTACCAACTAAGCTGTTTTACATCCCCTGCCCGCTCCTCTACTTCTATTTCACCATTACATTTGTCTCAGCAAGCTTTCCCTTGTGAGAGGAATCTTTGCAGTACTCCTTCCCTAACCCCCAAATTTGTCTTCCATAGCTATGCTCCTTTGAGGCTTCAGAGTTTATCATTTAGCTTTAACACTCTCATAGCAGGGCCAGGAGAATCTTAAACTCCAATTCCCTGCTCAATTTCTTCTCTACTTTCCTTGTACTGTTTTTCCTCTACCTTTCTACCTCTTGCTTTGCCTGTGGAAGAGCTAGACAACTTATTCCTATAGCCAGTATGACTTCAGCCAGACTTTTTTTTATCAGTATATATCAGTATTTCTATAGAACCAGTTCCTAGAAGTAGAACTGCTAACCAGTTAGTCTTTACATTTTTTATGCATAAGTGGCCCCATTTTCATGGCCTCTGTCACATATCAGCTTCTGTGAAGCTACAACAGATCAATTCGGTACCTGATGAGGAAACGGCATTTGGTGGTTTTACACCTGTTACTTTGTAGATCAGTGGGATCAACACGGTTTTAAAACCTAAAAGCTATGTATCATTTGAATTTGACTTTAATTTTTTTCATTATTTTTACATAATCTACATGGACCCAATAGTATGTTATTACCACATAATTAGTCACAAGCATTTTTTTAAAGACCAGGCTAGTAGTAATTTTTCTTATTTATAAATAATGGGTTATATTTTATGTGTTTTGGCTTTGCAACTACATTGAATACTGTTGACCGTAAGTCATCAGAAACAATAAGGCTGGAGCAAACGTAATGACTAGCTTGGGGTTCCGTCTATCTGCTGACAGTACCACTGATTTCAAAGGCTTTGTCCCTCATGAAAACACAAACTTGACACCCTCTTGCCACTACATCTTCATTTCTGTAACTACCTATTGCAATCATCATCTCTTCCTCTTTTTGCCTATACCTACACTGCCCTTCGGAGGGCATCTAGAGACTGCCTGCCTCCTCTCTTCACACCTTCTTCCTTCCAGTGGAAACCCCTTGACCGGGTTCTAACTCTTATAGATCAGTCTGTGTTCTTAAGTGTCAGATCAGTGTATCTGACAATATGGGACTACTAAATGGCCTAATTTTTTAATTAAAATAATTGAGAAAGACAAATGTATCAGGGATAAAGAGATGGCTCAAATATCTGTCAGATCAAATATGTCTAAAATAAGAATAATCTTTGCTCTCCCTGATTGTGATCACATCACATGTACATAATTCCTCCTCTTTTTTAATTATGAGACAGGATCTTGGTATAAATACCAAGATGATGGCAAATGTACAATCCTCCTGCCTCAGCTTCCTGAATGCTGGGTGTGGTAGAATGAATGAAAATGGCCCCCATTGGTTCATGGGGACTGGCACTGTTAGGAAGTAGGTTCTTGTTGGAGTAGGTATGGCCTTGATAGAGGAAGTGTGTCACAGATTTCTAAAGCTCAAGTTAGGCTCATTGTCATTCTCTGTGCCTGCTGCCTGCAGATCCAGATGTAGAACTCTCAGCTCCTTCTCCAGCATCAGGTACACTACCATGCTTTCTACCATGATTACAATGAACTATAAGCCAGTTCCACTTAAGTGTTTTCCTTTAGAAGAGTTGACGCGTCTCATTAGGATAAAACCCTAGTTAGGACACTGGGTTATATAGGCATGTGCCATCAGGTCCAGCTCAGCTTAAATTTGTAGCTTATTATTGTTTAACCTATTGAGTTATTGTCACCATCCTTTGATTCTGCTTCTGTGTGCTCAGCAATTTCTTTCTGGCCATTCTCTGTGCCTGAATGTTTCACACTATCATCTGCATAGACATGCGTTCCTGAGACAGTTTCACTGAACAGCCCATCCCCAACTTCAGTGTTCTAACACATCCCATGCCACTCTAAGACATGCCCTTCTGGTCACATGACTGACTTCCTAAACAGAATGACAGGCGTGCTTCACTTCAAGATGCCATGTTTTTTTCTAACCATATTCTGTTAACCATTCACTCTTTAAACTAGAATTGGAGCTGTTCTTTTGCTTTAAGAGTCTCATACCAAGTATTTTCAGGAGCAACTGAAGACCCATGTTGCTTGGCCCCCATCAGAAGTCATGGAAAGTTCCTTCCAACGTTTACAGCACTTCAGATTGTATGTCACATATATTGTCTTTCTATCTTACAATTCTTGTTTGCCTATGTAGAATGACTAAGCATAACGCCCCACAGGAAATTATCAAGACCTGTTCCCTAAGGGTCAAAGGCTCTCACTGACCTGGTCGTAGGTAGAGGTCAGCGGGAGCAGCAGCGATCCTTTCGCGTTCACGTTCACGCTCACGCTCGCGCTCACGTTCGCGCTCCTTCTCCCTTTCCCGCTCTCGTTCCCTCTCAGCACTTGCAGCTGCTGCAAGGTGTGTTGGGTGTCCTGTAAAACATGAGTCTGCAACTTAAAGACAAAATGGTCAGCCTATCATGTTACATGTGCAAATCACTAAAAAGTTTCAAAAAGCACCGAATATAGATGTATCCAGTTTATTTAACAAGTCTTGGATAGCAAATGGGGCACAGTATAATCATTTAGGGTACTTATGGAGAATCTAGTTATAGGAATACAATTTAAATGAGAAGCAGAATGGGAGAAAGATGCCCAGAATTCCTCTGCAGGCTCCATCAGTCTTGTTAGAGATGAATAAATTTTAAGCAATTTTGTCTGGTGGCATTACTTTAAATGTATATGCTTGCCCTAGAAAAACCATTGACTTGTTTTCTGGAACATTCGTTCCCTTGTCTTCTAGAACAAGCCATATATGTTATCATGGAGCATCTTACCTGGAGACAGAGAAGCAGCGTTATATGGCCTGGGAGGGAAAGTAACCTGTGTACCAGGAATATACGTGATCCTGTCCATGGGAGGGGTGCTCGTTCCCCCTGCATGAGGCACTAAGATTGTTGGAGGCATATTGGTCAGGTCAATGATTCCTATCCAAAGACAAATACAGTTTATTTATGTTAGGCATTACAATAAACTGACAGCTAACTCCAGAAGTATGCATGGTTTTCCATTTTGTCTCTTTATAACACACTGATAAATTTGCATTCAATATAAAGTTTTAAAAATTATCATTACTTCCTTTTTTTTAATTATTTATTATTATATTTAAGTACACTGTAGCTATCTTCAGACACACCAGAAGTGGGAGTCAGATCTCATTACAGATGGTTGTGAGCCACCATGGTTGCTGGGATTTGAACTCAGGTCCTTCGGAAGAGCAGTCAGTGCTCTTAACAGCTGAGCCATCTCTCCAGTCCTATCATTACTCCTTAAGACACTTTCTAAATCTAAACAAGATATGAAAACACTGAGCTCTACATAAGTAACCTCAGGTATGGACACAGTAAAGAAAACATGGACTCACACACTTTCACACTTATATGGCTGATTTTGATGTTCATTATAAGATCTCATCTCAGTATATTATTTTATTTGCTTTCAAGGGCAAAAGTCTACAGAGGCAAGCATAACCTTCTTTTATGTCTTTTCATCATTCATTTAACAAGTACTTACTAATTACTGGCAAATTCTACACACCTCTTGTAGCTGGGTAAGGGAGCCCCAGTGGCTGCTCTCGTGGGGACAGTCCCCTGGTGACATCAGGGCGCAGATTCACCTGCATCTGCTGTGAGGTAATGTAATCGTTGAGGATTGTCTGCCTTGTATTCTCCATTGCATAGAGCTGGTACTGACTTGGGTATCCTGGGGTTGGTGAAAGCTGTCTCTGTAACAGGTAAGCAGCAGCTGCTGAGCGGAAGAAAGAAAGAAAACAATGCACTGAGTGTGTGAGGTTAATGTGCTTAGTGTTACCCTGGACAGAGCGAGGAAGCAGCACACCTGCTGAGTGAACTCCTAGAGGACAGGAGTTCCTTTTAAACCTTGACACATGAGTAGTCCAAGTTTCATTTCTTCCTCTTTTTTTCCCCCAAGCCACAGTTTCTCTGAGCAATAGCACTGTCCTAGAACTCCCTCTGTAGATTTCCGCCTGCCTCTGCCTGCCTCTTCCTCCCATGTGCTGGGATTAAAGGTATGTGCTACCATACCCTGTAAATCCAATTTATTTTAATGCCACAGATGTAGTGGAAAGGGCAAGGACATCTGAATGTTCCAAACATAGTTTTGTTTCAATCGTTACCATAAAGTCATTTTTTTCACCTCAATTATATGAGAGTTGTGATTGAAAATTAAAGTCCTTTTTTGACAACAGGGTGAATCAATGTGGAAACTATTTATAACATAGAAATTTTATTTCCTCTAGAGGTAAAAATGATTGAATATAACCATTTAGTAATACATGCATTTGAAAAAAAGATGGAAAACAACCTTTTCTATAAAGGGCTAGATAAAATTCCGTGAGGTTTTAAGAGCTATACACTATTTCTCACAGCTACTCGATTCTCTTAGTACTGAGAAGAAGCTATGGACAAAACAAACAAATGGCTAGAGGTTATACTCTGAAATAAATTGTCTACAGGAACAGGATTTCATCAAGGAGCTAATTGTTTTGTTAGCCCCTGAAAAAGAGCATGACACGAGATGCAATGATGTCATAAGGGACGTGTGTGTGCACCATGATCCGACTTTCTTTTTCTTTTTTTTTTTTTCCCGAGACAGTGTTTCTCTGGGTAGCCCTGGCTGTCCTGGAACTCACTTTGTTGACCAGGCTGGCCTTGAACTCAGGAATCCACCTGCCTCTGCCTCTGGGCTAAAGGCGTGCGCCACCACCGCCCGGCAATTTCTTTTATAAGAGATAATGAATGGTGAGATTTAATCAGTGGTTTACAAAAAGGTACTGACCTTCGAACACTATGTTATAATTAGCATACTTAATTCATCACATTAACCCACTTTTTCAATTAGACATACCAAGTGAAATAAAGAAACAAAGCTTTTCAGACCCTTATTGATTTTAGTTCTTTAAGCTTTGTTAATATTTTATTACTTTTGGGTGCTGGTAACATAGGGTGTTCTAGTCACAAAACTGGACTGACGTGTACAGTAGTTATACAGTAAACTATAATAGCTTTAATAGTAATATAGATATAGGATTTCTTTGCTATAAATTGTCATTAAATATTGGGCTTACCAGGATCCAAAGCCCTGTGAAAGGGCATAGCTGGATCCAAGTGCGTGGGTAGGTGGCTCCGATAAACCTCTCCTGCAGCGCTACTCCTGTGATGAGGATCAAATGGGCTGTGACTCACGACGGGATCCACCCCGGGCACTGGAGACTTGGCTGGTATACTTTCTCTTTGGGTTGGGGTCAGAGTTGATTTCCTTTCATGACTGGCAGACTTGCTGGAAGAAACTGTAACAGCAATAACAAAGCACCAATGCCACAAATCCTTGAGAAAACTTCAACATATGCCCCAGCATTTAAAATCTAATCTTGTAATATATCCAAGTGTGAGAACAAGTGGGAGCCTTGAAACATAGGACACACCAAAAACAAAACAAAACAAAACAATGCGGGGCGTGGTGGCGCACCCCTTTAGTCCCAGCACTCAGGAGGCAGAGGCAGGCAGATTTCTGAGTTCGAGGCCAGCCTGGTCTACAAAGTGAGTTCCAGGACAGCCAGGGCTACACAGAGAAACCCTGTCTCGGAAAAACAAAAAACAAAACAAAACAAAACAAAACAAAAAAAAAAAACGAAACATGGAACACAGCAGCAATTCTTAAACCACATCATGTTAAGATCATAAAAGGTAAGCTGGGAGTGATAGCACTGGAGGGGGGGAGGGGGGGGAAGGCAGGCGATCTCTGTGAGTCTGAGGGCAGCCTGATCCAGGACATCCAGGGCCACACAACACAACAAAACCCTGTGTTGAAAAACCAAAACCAAAGTAAAAATAAAATCATGAAAGGTCACACTATTCACTAATCGTCTCTAATCTCACTAATGTGTCCATATTTTCATATTTTTAAAAAGATTTATTTATTTATTTTATGTATATGTATGGGGGCATTGGACATTGGATCCCATTACAGATGGTTGCAAGCCACCATGTGGTTGCCGGGAATTGAACTCAGGGTCTCTGGAAGAGCAGTCAGTGCTCTTAACTGCTGAACCATCTCTCCAGCCTGTGACCATGTTTCCTAAATGGTACTAACATCAAAATCCTAAAACAAAATAACATATATTTTGGCCCCACCTACAGTAAATCTCAAATTCGTCTCTCCTTGTGTTTTCTAAACTCTTTGCTACCTGTGGACCGTAAATTCCTCTAATTCTTGCCGTTCAGTCAGCCCTTGAGTGACTCTACCTCCTAGACACCCACTTGCACTTCTCGTTCTCCAGTGACCCGACTGGCTCTAGCACACCATCACACCACACACTCTGCAGCAGCCTCCCTGTGGGAATGTCTTTATATATATATAAAACATTTGCCATGTCACTTAATTTCTCTTAAAAAAAAATATGTGTGTGGGCATTTGCTTTGTAGGATGTCTGTGCAGGAAATGTTTGCAGTGCCCTCAGTCGTCACAAGAGTATCAGATCCCCCAGGACTGGAGTTACAGGTATGGGAACTGAAGTGAGGTCCTCTGGATGATGCCAGTGTTTTTTTTTTCTCTTTTCTTTTTTTAAAGATTTATTTATTTAATGTATATGACTACAATGTCTTCAGACACACCAAAAGAGGGCATCAGATCCTATTACAGATGGCTGTGAGCCACCATGTGGTTGCTGGGAATTGAACTCAGGACCTCTGGAAAAGCACTTAACTTCTGAGCCATCATTTCTCCAGCCCTGCGCCAGTGTTCTTAACTGCAGAACCATCTCTTCAGCCCTACTTAATGTCTTTACTTTTGTACTTCGGCACTACTGGTTATTAAACCCCACGTACCTTGTAAATTTTGAAGGGAATAATTCACTGATATTAAATATATACATGATATACAAGTGTAATTACATGCTTCCGTTTTGTTTGTTTACCCAGTGTCTAGCTTAGTAGCCCATGAACTTGCGTCTGTATCTGCCCTGCCTCCCAAGTGTGAGAATGATAGGCATCACTCCCAATTACTATAAAGCTATTAACTGAAATTCTGCTGGTATAAACATGGCCATAAACAAACATTTCTGTATCAAAATACAAAGTATCACTGGTCTGGCCTGCCTGGTACCAAGTCCTTTTTCTGCTGTGGGCAACTCTAGTGGGCTCCCCTTCCTCGGCTTGTGGTGCACTCCTCCTAACCATTCAACTCTTCACCACACAGCCTCAGGCTTCTCACCCTTCCTAATGCTGTTACCCTTTAATACAGTTCCTCACATTGTGGTGCCTACTTTATAGTTGTGATTTTACTACCATATTGTGAATTATAATGTAAACATCTGCTATTCAGGGTAAATGATTTGTATTCCACGGTGGAGTCATAGCCCATGGTTGAAAACACTGGTCTAACTGGTAAGATCTCAAAATGTACATACTGAGCCCCAGAGAACTCACCCACTTCCCCTCCCCCGTGCTGGGATCACATGCAGACATCACCATGCTCAGCCCGAGCCAACTTAGACACATGGCTTCTGGAGACTGCCCTTCACTAACTGGGTTGCTTCCCTAGTTCATCCATACACCCTGTGCATCTTGAGACATCTAGAGCTAATAATTTGCTATTTTGTATTTGTTGGAGGTAAAAACTGTTACAAAGTAATCAGAGTTGGTAACAAAAGCCATACCATCAGAAGTTCTGTTCATCATGGGGGAGCCTCTGGATATGGTGTTCTGGTAGCTCACAGGAGTCCTGCGAGCGCTGCTGTCATCATAGAGTCCCGGGCTCAGCTGTGCTTTGGGAGCTTCGTGAAGTGTAGACCTGAGAACGGAGGGGCCAGAGCTCACCACTGACGTGTGCCGGGCTCGCACTGGCTCGCCTGCTTTCACATCCTCATATTTTCCCCGTTCTACTACTTTTATGTTCTCTGGTACAATTTCCAGCATTCCACGGGGTAGTTTGCTAGGCCCTGTGATTAAGGACTTCACATTGTGTTTGATAGCTGATTGACCTGAGTTGTTGTCAAATTTTATTGGTGTGCCCTAAGAGGAAACAAACAATACATGGTAGCAACGTCGTATAGATACTGTTCCTTCTAAGGTGTTTTGTCTGCCTCATGGCAATTATACTCTGCTGTGGGGACATCAATCTGAGCCCATGAACCCTCCAATACACACACTCCCAAATTAGTCACCTCAAACTGTGTGTACAAGAAAAGCTGATGGTACAACCACTCTGGAAATCAGTCTGGCGGTTCCTCAGAAAATTGGACATAGTACTACAGGAGGATACCGCAATACCTCTCCTGGGCATATATCCAGAAGATGTTCCAACTAGTAAGAAAGACACATGCTCCACTATGTTCATAGCAGCCTTATTTATAATAGCCAGAAGCTGGAAAGAACCCAGATGCCCCTCAACAGAGGAATGGATACAGAAAATGTGATACATTTACACAATGCAGTACTACTTAGCTATTAAAAGGAATGAATTTATGAAATTCCTAGGCAAATGGATGGACCTGGAGGGCATCATCCTGAGTGAGGTAACCCAATCACAAAAGAACTCACATGATATGTACTCACTGATAAGTGGATATTAGCCCAGAAACTTAGAATACCCAAAATATAAGATACAATTTGCAAAACACATGAAACTCAAGAAGAACGAAGACTGAAGTGTGGACACTTTGCCCCTTCTTAGAATTGGGAACAAAACACCCATGGAAGGAGTTACAGAGACAAAGTTTGGAGCTGAGACGAAAGGATGGACCATCTAGAGACTGCCATACCCGGGGATCCATCCCATAATCAGCCACCAAACCCAGACACTATTGCATATGCCAGCAAGATTTTGCTGACAGGACCCTGATATAGCTGTCTCTTGTGAGGCTATGCAAGGGCCTAGCAAACACAGAAGTGAATGCTCACAGTCAGCTATTGGATGGATCACAGGGCCCCCAATGGAGGAGCTAGAGAAAGTACCCAAGGAGCTAGTCGGCCATCAGTGGAAAGAGAGGCCCATTAGAGGAGTGGGGAGGGGAGAGGGTATGGGGAACTTTTGGGATAGCATTGGAAATGTAAATGAAGAAAATACCTAATTTAAAAAAAAAAACACCAAAGTATAAAACAAAGAAACAATATTTTCTTAAACCCCCCCCACAAAAAAAGAAAAACCAATGATATATGTATGTGAAAGATTTTCTACCAAGAAGTCTGATGTAAGAATTACCTAGAACTAATAAGTCGTATTTCTAAAACTGTTTCATAAATGTCGTTCTGAAGTGGAATTGCTGACAGAAAGAGAGGCAGGATCTATTTACCTGGGAAATGGAACCCTCAATTATTGGCCTCGTGCTCTGGACCACTTCTGGAGTTTTCCGGCTTTCCTGAGTTAGAATATCTTGCCGTGGGATTTCATGGATGGAGCGCCCCATTTCTTTGATGGTGGTGATACCATCGTATGGTTTTCCTTTGGTAATGGCACCTTCAAATGCTCGGATGGGAGGGCTCTCCCTTTTTATCTGTTTGGGGTATTTAAGGCCGTCCTCAAAGCTTTCCGCTGTGGCTCTTGGTGTGCCTTTATGAAGAGGTCAGGAAACACAATTGTTAACTAATGCTAATGGTTGCAAAGTCCTGTGGTTGAATTTCTACAATAGACCATCAGGTAGGCATTCCTGAGACACTATGTTACAGGATTACTCAAAATTAAACGTTTCAGAATGGCTTTTATAAAGATACCTTGATATTAAAAGATTAGGCGAGTAAAACCTTCAGATAAATGATGTAGCTAAGAGAAAAGCCTTAAGATTTAATACTTCAAAGGGTAAAATACCTTAAAAAGTAGGTTTAATACTCCATAAAAATAATATTAAACTACCTTGCCAGTGAATCAATTTATAATAAAAAGACAAAACACAATATACCCTGCATTATGGAACCAGACAGCACAGTCCTCTCTTTGAGGTCAGAATGAGGGCTCCCCCTGGGTAATGCTCGGCATATCAGACCTTTCAAAACAGTAAAGAAATCCAGTTATTAAACAATGTATTGATAATCTGTAATACTGAATGTTGTCTATAGAGAATATGATTTTGATAAAAAGCTCTATGAAGGGGTGGAATTTTGAAATCGTATACAACTCAGATACTATCCAAAGGACTGGTGAGATGGCTTGGTGTGTGAGGGTACTTGCTGCCAATTCAGATAACCTGGGTTCAATCCCCAGGCCTCATATGGTGGAAGGAGAAAGCTAATTCCTGCAAGTTATCTTCTCACCTCAACATTTGCACCGCATGTACACACACACACACACACACACACACACACACACACACTCACACACATACTCTCTCTGCATAAATGTAAACAAAGGAATAAATCAGAAATGCTAGTGTGTAGTTATAATTCATTTTAAAATATTTTAAAGATTTATTTACCTGTAATTTTTATGTTTCTGTGCCCCTTGTGCATACTGGATGGTGAGCGTGTGTGTGTGTGTGTGTGTGTGTGTGTGTGTGTGTGTGTGTGTGCGTGTGTGTGCGCGCGCGCGTGCACGCATGCTGTGAACTGAACCCTGTTCCTCTACAAGAGCAGCCAGTGTTCTCAGCAGCTGACCAATTCTCTTGTTCTACTTTCCAGAACATTTTCCCAAATACAAAATGACCAGGAAAGGTATTAAATTTTAGTTTAAAACAGAAAGAAATTTTAGGTGGACTTGTTAATAATACATGCCTATACCACTAGTACTTGGAAATAAGAGTCAGGATCAGAAATAAAGGAATATGAAGCTCGCCAATACCAGACTACATCCTACCTATGCCCTAAAATATGATCAACATTAAGCTAAAATATCTCTCTTTAAAAAATTAGAATATTTAAGCTGAGCATGGTGGCACACACCTTTAATCTCATTACTGGGGAAACGAATAAAAGAGGATCTGTGAGTTTGCTGCCAGCCTGCTCTAGATACTGATTTTCAAGACAGCCAAGACAGAGAGAGACCCTGCCTCAAACAACAACAGAACACTTTACATTTACATAATGAGAACTATCAAAAGTTAAAAGTCATCAAAATAAAAGCAAACTGTGGCTGGGCATGGTGTGTACACCTTTAATCCCAGGATTCAGGAGGCACAGGTAGGCGGGCTAATGTCTGAGCTTAAGGCCACTGTGGACCACACATTGAGTTCAAGACACGCCAGGACCAAAGAGTGAGACCCTCTGGCTTATTTTTTTTTCTTTTATCCCACCATCTTTCTTTCCCTTTACCCACTTTAGAAAGTGAAACCCTACCCAGTGCCCCACCCCTACCCCCTTTAAAGTAATTAACAGTAAACCAGAAAACCTGGGCAGAGAGAAGCATTGCTAATCAGAGGAAGAACTACAAACTAGACATGAATTTGAACAGCATAAAGAAAACTTTACAGTAAATTTTATTATAAGTATCATTGTTAATTCAGCTTGTCATTACATTTTAGGTTTTAAATACAGTATAGATTTAATTATATAATAGTTATATAATATATAGTCATATATTATATAAAAATTATATAACATTTTTTTGCTTAGAATAATTTCCCCTTAAGGTCCCTTGTGCGCAAGAATCTATTTCCTTCACTCCTACATCAATAAATATACAAAAAAATTTTAGAAAATTCATGTGATAGAAAATGCACACTGTTTTTTTTGAACCCTGGTTACTTCACTTACTATTTTGAAGTTCCATACATCTTTGTAAAAATTACCTAATTTCAGTTTTCTTTATGGCCAAATAAAATTCCACTGTGATCTGGACCATATTCATCATCTACCAATGGACAGCTAGGCTGATTCCATTTGTTTGCTATTTATTATGGGAAGAGCAGCAGTATACAAGGGTGAGGAAATATTTCTGTAATTGTCCATAAAGCCCTTTGGGAATGCCCAAACAGGATGGCATTGGCTCAAAAACAGACATGTAGATTGATGAAACAACATAACTCCATACAGCTGTAGTGACCTGACTATTTTTGTCACCAGAAAAAGACAGCCTCTTAAACAAATGGTGACAGGAAGCTGGAGAGTCGTAAGAACAAATCTCT
This sequence comes from Mus musculus, assembly GCF_000001635.26. Taxonomy (NCBI): domain Eukaryota; kingdom Metazoa; phylum Chordata; class Mammalia; order Rodentia; family Muridae; genus Mus; species Mus musculus. The sequence continues at coordinate 62,347,392 of NC_000077.6, forward strand.
AACATCGACACTCCAAATGGACCAAAGACCAAAATATAAGACCTGAGCCTCTGAAAATGCTAGAGGAAAAAGGAGAGAAAATATTTCAAGATACAGGCACAGGCAAGGACTTTCTGAATAGAACTTGGGTTACTAAGGAAATAAAGCAAATACTGACAAATAGGACCTCATAAAATTAAAATCTATACCACAAAAGACACTGGGAACCATTACAAGTGAAGCAGTAGGCCACAGGATGGGAGAAACCCTTTGCTGATTATAAATCCAAGAAGAGTATCATCTAGACTATAAAATGAACTAAAAGCCCTAAACTACTCAATCATCAAACAGGCTGAGCGCTTACAGAGAAGTCTCAAAGGAGAAAATATAAACAGCCAATAAATATTTTAAGTATACAACATACTTTAGCCACCAAGGAAATGCAAACTAAAGCTATTTTGATATTCTGTCTCATCCCTGCCAAAGTGAATTTCATAAAGAAAACAATTACAAGAAATCCTGGAAAGAATGATGAAAAAGAACACTTATTCATTGATGGTAGGCATATGAACTAGTATAGACATTACAGAAACCCCTGTTAAAATTTCTCAGAAATAGATAAAACATTCATGACCCCAGTCTACTACTCCTGGGAATCTAAACTCTGAATGTATCTTAGTTAATAAATCACTGCTCAAATATGAAATATGTTCCCTGGGGAACAAGAAAAGTGAAAAAAATATAGACATTGTGAAGAGAAAAAAAAATGAGCATAATACTTAAATAAGGAGTTTTAAAATACTCTCTTCAGGAGTGGCCGTGGGTAAAGTGCCTGCTGCAGAATCATGACAACCTTAGCACGTGCATGGAATGCGTCTGGAAACCCAAGGCTGGATGGGCACAGATCCTAAGGACTCGACGGCTGGCCAGGCTGGCTGAAGGACCTAACTTTTTCACTGAGTAACAGTGGAAAACAGACTACAGTGACCTCTGCTTTTGGTAAAAGCATGGACAAAGGAACAAACACACATTTCACATTAACAACTAATACTAATTAAAGCTTAGAAGTCATCATATACATTTAACCTAAAGATAATACAGGTGATGTTTTTAAAGGATGTTTTATTTTTACTTTATGTGTTTGCCAGTCTTTTGCCTCCACTTATGTATCTGCACCACATGTGTACAAGTCCCTGTGGAAGCCAGGAAACCTATCAGATCTCCAGGAACTCGAGTTACAGTCCACTTGCAGCCACTGTGTAGGTGCTGGGAACCAAACCTGGGTCCTCAGCAAGAGCAGCAAGTGCTCTAACCCACTGCGACATCTCTCCAGCCATAGGTTATGTCTTGTTTTGTTTTTTAAATAGAGAAAATATAACTCTGAGAAAAATCACACAGGCCTTACTTGGTCTTGAATATTTTAACTAGATGTAATTATCTGAGGCAGGCTAAGACTTGAAAGTAAACCAAACCACAGTGATCCATGAATTCCTAACACAATCAGCATTACGTTGGACACTGGCCTATAATCTGCTTACACTGATGAATATAACCCTTTAGTTTCCAGTTGAAGAGACAAGCACAGAGAAATACTCTAGGGAAAGTTCAACTAAAGAGAAAATAAAACCCATATCCCTGCTCTAGCCGTCATGCAACATTTGACCTCATACTCATGTATTAAATTAAATTCTGAAAATGAGTTTTGTATCCCCCGCCACAGGACTTAGATTCTTAGATTCACTGAACCAGGAGGTAGTTCTACAATAGCTAAAGCATCTAAACTAACAGTCCCCTCCACTATGACCATTAGATTCAGTTTTTACTTCCTTCTACTCTAAAGTGCCAGTGAGCCATACAGTGATATGACGTAAATTTAAAATTATATTAATAAATTTCAGGTAGAAATGCCAGTGATTAAGCCCAATATGACAGCACTACCACACAGAGTGAAATGCATCTGAGGAACACTGAGGCAGGTTTACCCTCTAAAGGTGCTGACACAGGAGACTCCCTCATCGACATGCCTTGCTTTATACTTCCTTCCACTGCCTCATAGCTTCTTTTTAAACTCATTTCATGAGCTGTTCTTGGACTCCGAGTCCCTTCTCGGGCATTCTTAATATCTGTAGAATATAGAAACAAGAATTATTCAGAGCCTAAGGCCTATTTATAATGTGCAGTAAACTAAGACCTTAGTATTAGATTAGTCTTATAAAAACCACTTGATCCCAGCCCTCAGCAGGCAGAGATAGATGGATCATTATGAGTTTGAGGCTAGCCTGGTCTAAATAGGTCAGAAGGGGCTGTAGAGCATGACTCTGCCCCAAACAAAACAAAACAAAACAAAACAAAGATTTGCTCTAACACATATTTGTGTAGACAGCGCCCAGGAAAACACTTTGGTTTACTGCAGCATTGACTGAATGGCTCCTGTGTGCCAAGCTAAGGCTTCCAGGTTAACAAACTAAGTCCCTTCTCAAGAAACTTACCTAATAGTGGTTGGTATAAAAAAATATGCCCAGGCTGCAAATATGGGTTGGCAATTGAGAGTACTCAGTGTTCCTCCACAGGATCTGAGTTTAGTTCCCAGCACCTGCATCATGGGCCTCACAACTACTCTAGTTCCAAAGGATCTGATGGCCTTTTCCGGCTTCCACAGGAACACACATGAATTAAGAAAAAAATGTGGCTCATGCATACGCACACACACATAAACAAAAAATACTAACAAAACTAATAGGTCTTATTGTCCAATGTAATGCATATTATGGAAGGAAATTTACAGTATGCTGCAAGAATGATGAGACAGAAACTTGACATGTCCAAGTCCATCCAGAAAAGGCAAGCTGAGAACTGAAGGACAAGTAAGAGAGATGCTTCTGTCCAATATAAAAGCAGGAAACAATGGCACAGGCAGAAGGAACAGGCTCAGATACCTCAAGAATGACAGAGCATGCTACCTTAAAAGAAACATCATCAGCTCAGTACAAAGCCAATGTGAAGAATGGAAGTTAGGCAGCAAAGTTTCGGGCTGAGAGGAAAAGGAGCAATCAAAAAAACCTGTAGGGGTAAGCAAAAGGAGACCGTGGAGTGGGCTGTTGCTGGCATGGGACAGTCTTGTACTCATCCTTTAAGGTCACAAAGGTAAAGCAGGAAGCATGGTGACTACTCCAGGGAAGTCAGCACCCTAAGGTGTCCAGACCAAAGGTAATGGCTGCAGGCAGAATAAGGGATTGATTGCAGAGACTTTAGGAAACAATCTAAATGATTTTGTAATATGCTGGAGATGAAAAAAGAGAGATAGAGAAAAAGAAAGATACCTAGATTTCTAGCTTCTTTCCCTCTCCCCAAAGTACAATGCTCATCTACGCTAGAAGTGTTAAAGTAAGAAATAAGATTAGTGTAGATTACACAACATCAGGTATTCTGTTCATCTCTTTGTATTAGAGACAAAGAGAAGATATCGCTAATAACTATTTCACGGTTGTAGTCAGAAAACTCAAACTCAGCCCTGTGCCTGATGATTACAGCATATATTAGTCATTCTTAGAAAATATACTCGAAGGAAAAGACGGATGGCTAGATTTGATAGAGGGAAAAACAGGCACAGATACATTTTTATTAAGGGGAGTTTAGTCTAACATTCTCATCTTGATTATCAGATTATCTGTTCCTTAGTTCTTAACCTTAAAAAAATATGACCCCTATTAAAATAAAAGCTATTCCATTTAAGTTAAATGAAGATTCTTTTTCTAGGTTAAGGAATGACTAGTCACTGACAATGTCAGCTGTTAATTACAATATACTTCCCCTGTGCTCTGCACACTCTTACAACTCTTAACTGACAGTCTTAATTGATTTTTTTTTTTTACAAAATATCCCCTTTCGCAAGGAGAAAACAGGACTGCAAAAAATAAACTGACTTACCTATAGTAAGAACGTAAAATCAGAGCCTGTTTTTCAGTCTCACGTTCTAAGATTGGCATCAATGAATAAACAATACTTACTATCATATGATAAGATATGTCCACTTTTGCCTTCATAGATAACATGGCCCTTGGATGCAGCTTCCTCTCTGACCTTCTCAGGACTGCTTTCTTCAATAGGCATCCTGGAGACAGGTCCCTTCACCAAAGCCTCTGTTGGTATTCCAGCCTGGGGCAGAGCTGGGGTCCCCTGTCATCAAAAAACCCCACAAGCATCCAAGAGTCACTAATGCTGAGAAGCAGCACAGCCATGAAGAATAAAGAAACTGAGAGTCAGGTCAGTCTTCAAAAAAACAAAGTGCACAGAGGAAACAAAACATCTCACCCCTGTAGACATAAAGAAACCCCCGATCTCGCTCCTTCAACTCTACTATCACAGAGAACTCAGATGATCATAGCATATGAGGTAAAACAGCTTTGTCCCCCCCAAACCTATGGCTGGTGCTTGGGCTTTGGTCATCAATAAGAGGAGAGGCTCAGATGCCTTGTTTAGTGAGATATTCAGTCAGGAAACATCACCTGAGTCTTACCATCATTAGTCCTCCACTAGACTGACAGTAGGTCTTTATGCCCTTCCTTTTAGGGAAACTGTTTCCTGTCTATTGTATAGGACGCTGTATAAGTGGGTAGATTGGGCTGTAAAGAAAATGAAGACCAGATCTACCCCACTCCTCTGTGTAGGATCTCTACTACTTTGAACTTGAGGCAATACGCTCTGAAACAGATGTTTAAAGGGGGTGAGTGAAAGACAGGAGCAATGCGTCCAGCATACCCAGTCATGAACAAAGTTCAGCAGAAACATCAGGAAATCCTCAACATGCACTCTGTCCCAATGAGCAAATCTTAAAATAGATACAACAGAGTGTCATTTGACCCAGTTAAAACTATTTACCTAACAAACAAAACGTTGGATGCTGGAAAGTTAAGAAGGAAGTGAAGACAGCATAGAGGCCCACTTATATTCTCTGTGTACATTTAAGGGTTAACTTACTTTGACTGAATATGTAACGAGAGACAGGGAGTTTCTACGTCATGCTCTAAATCAGCATAAGCCATAACAACTACGACACTGGAAATTGTCTTAACAGGGTGACTCTGAATCACAATGTCCTGAGCAGAATCAACCAAAGGCTCAGGAAAGCCCAGGCTGCTGGAGCTCATACCCAGCAACTCTAGCACAAGGCTTAAGCATTTATGACCAGCAACTTCTCAAGGGATGCTGGTGCTCAGGGTCGTGGGTGTCCACACCGCTGGTAACAATACCTTAGGTAACAAGGATACACCACAACAATAGGCTAGTAACAATATACAAAAACTGTATCCGTGTTTATAAAAGGCAGACTATATGAACTTCACTACTTTTCTCATTCATGTAAAAATTTTAAAAAGGAGGTGTTTTAACATTTCAAGTTAAAATTAATATCTAGCTAGAAAAAGAAATTAATCAAAATTAGGATTCTGTTTAGTCTCTGATGTACTCAATGAATTTGAACACAGCAGCTTACACATTGAGATCACAAATATACCTTTTCACAAAGAAGCATTTCTCATTGTTTTCTTCTCAATTTCTATTTAATCTAAGCACATGATAAAAGCTTTTACAGGAAGTCCATAAGGACTATAATATCTTCTGCAAGTTTCTTTTGCCAATTTCCAGGTGAGTAGTAACACCTTGAATAACTACAGTATAGATACCATGGCTTGGAGTTAAAATGCAGCCGGAAAGGAAAAGGTCTGGAGATCTGAGGTTTATTACTGAGAGCTGGACTCATAAAAGAACAATGACCCATGCTGCTATAACAAGAGCACTGCTATAACTAAAACTCCTGAGAAATCCAGCTTTCCAGGCTCCAGGAGATGATGGCCCATGCACTGACCTGGGTAATAGAGCCCCGCAACGATGAAATGGTCTCCACTGAGATTTTGCTGGCTGGAGTTCCCCGAGTTATACTTCCTTCTTGGACAGCCCCTGCAGTGCCTGAATGAAAACAAAACCATCACTAAATCATTGCCTTCTTCCTAGCAGCCCCTACTCCACAATACAAGTTCTCACACAGCAGAATGGGGCAAGCATAACAAAAATTATCCTAATGAAATGCATGGCTCAAATAATATCATAATGATCTTTAAAAGGATTGTTCAAACTGATTGATGAAGGTCCTACCCCTAGCAGAGGAACTACTGGTAGCTTATAACTGCTTAGGGAAAGAAGCAATTTCTCTTTAGGGAACTAGAAACATGTGTAGACTGCCTATAATCCAGTAGATGGCACAAATACACATGCATATATAGGCAATAATAACTGCACTATCAAAAAAATGAGAGAGCAGTGGCTGAGAACATGAGAGTGGGAGGGAGCATGTTGAGGGGGAAAGAGTTGGTGTTGGGGAAATGATCAAAATGCACTATACAAATATATGAAATAACAGAATAAATATATTATTAAAAATTACGGCTGACAAATAATGTCAGAGTTTGGTGGGGCTTTTTGGTTTTGGTTTCGATTTATTACTATATGCCCATCAAATTTCAAAAGTTTTAAAGTTATTGGCTCAGCGATTAAGAGCAGTGACTGCTCTTCCAGAGGTCCTGAGTTCAATTCCCAGCCACTACATGGTGGCTAACAATCATCTGTAATGGGGTCCAATGCATTCTTCTGGTGTGTGTCTGAAGACAGCTACAGTGTACTTGTATAAATAAAAATAAATAAATCTTTTTTAAAAAATAGCTATCTTTACATGGAAGCAAAAACATAAAAGTCAGTAACTTGAAGAAATAAGTCATTAAAATATATTAATGACTAAGCTGTTTGTATTCATGTATACTTTGGAGGCTGAAGTAGGAGGACTGAGAATCCAAGTTCAAACTTGACCATACAGCATATCCAAGGCCAGTAAAATTATCACTGTTACCACAACTTAGGATGTACCCACAAAAAAATTTTAATGAGTTCCTTTATAAAGTTTACTATGGGCAAAGGTTTAACATAACTGTTAAACTGGATACAGTTTTACCTCTGACCACACCTTCATGCTGCGCTCTGACCAATAAACCCTCAGGTTGTGAGTTTTGGCTTCTCGGAGAAAATTCTTCCTGCTTGATGTAGGTCAAAGGAGCTATGGGGAAAAGAAAGAGAACCATGAGAAGACCAACCACTGAGTGGCTGACCATGATGCTACAAACAGGCGTGATAGAACTGTGGCCACTCACTGACCTGCTTTGGTAGACTCCTGCTGCCGGGGCAATCCCAGAGAGATAGACCCCACGGAGGGCTTAGGGGCTTCTTGTGGATAAGCCTGATTATGAGAAGACAAGTAAGTGCCAGGAGTTCCCTAAAAAATAAAAAGATAAAAGAGTCAAAGACTAAGCATTGTCTCTCCTGAGAGTAAAGTCAATCTTCACGTTCCATCTATAAAAATCTATATCTCTGCCACTCACAACTTTAAAAAGTAATTGAACAAAAGGGAAATTTCAGCATAGATTATTAAGTTAGAAAAACTAAAGGAGTAAAATATGTATACTAACAATATCACATATTACATATAGATTATTTATTAGCCAAGTCTGGCATGGCCTTGTTAGGGACAGAATGACATGGTTCCTGTACTTGGGACAGGACCAGGAGGTGTGAGCCTCCACCAGAGGTGAAGGCTGGGGAGGGTGGGGGGTTGGGGAGCACGAGGCTTGTTTGTATAATAACATATATACTTAACATTCCTCCTCCAAGGAAAGTCCTCCCAGTTAATGTTGGTGACTCCATGAAAATCAGAGACAGCAAAGAGTACTGGAGGTGTGGCTAATGTCTCAGCAAGTCAACATGCTTGAAGAAGGTAAGTGCTGAGACCTTCAGGATAGCTCTGATGGCTATGGAAAAGAACTCTTAAAAACTTGTTCAAAAATACCTAACTCCTCAAAACCTAAGGATGCAATATTAATTATATGAGGGGTTTCACAAAGCTAAAGGAACAAAGGCAGCTGCGCTTCCAGCCAACTTATCAAGAGAGTTACAGAGGAAGGAGAGAAGAGATGTAGGGAGTGGCACTCCGAGAGACCCCACCCAGCTCATTAGTTTTGTTTTTATGCTTACAAAGGCAGACAGATTCCAGAATTCAGGTTCAGCCAGGGACTGAGCAGGTGTGATAGAAATGGTAATTTCAGGATAGGGTCCCACTCTGCTAGTTTATTGTCTATGCTTAATAGAGGCAGACAGATTTCTGAATTCTTTTGCAATGTTAAAAGAAAATGTGCTTGTCCCAGATGCAGATGCTTTGGATCATCCTAAGGAAGCTTGGAGTAAATGACTGGATTAATATGGAGAACAAGAGATCGGGTTTATGATCTGCGAGAGTTAGCTATCCAAAGATGGTTTTTAAATAGGAAGAGAGAAATGCCACAGGCAGAGCATAGAGAGAGCTGTCTGGAGATCTGCAGAGAAAGCAGACTGGAAAGCTGTCTCAAGCAGACATAGGGCACCAGCTTGGCTCATGTTTGACTTCAAGTAGTTTGTTTTCAAAGCTCCCAGACAACCCTTTTCTCAGGAATCTGGACCTAGCCAAGGCTGGTCCTTCATTCGCATTTATTAAATTACCTACAGCATTTACCACAATGCACTCAAAATGTAAGCTACTATTAACAATATTTTATATGTCTTAAAAATGCAAAAAGAACATCTATGAAAATAGCAAGAGATCAGAAGATATTTGAAAAGTTGCAACACATCCATTGGAACCCAGAAAGTTGTGTGTATATACAAGGCTATGCATACCCTAAACAAAGCCCTAAGGAGCTCTCACCTTTAGCTGACCTATTTTTAGTAAACTGAAGTTTTTTTATGAGAGATATGTGAGTCTGTCAGAACCATTACAGCAACATCGTAGATGGTCAACATCAAGCTGACCTCAAACATGTGATCCCACTGCCCCAGCCTCTAGGATGCTGGGGATTAAAGGTATATGCAACTATGTCTAGATCTAAATTACTTCTGACTTAAGGTACACACACTCCTTTAGATGTAATACTGCTGCATATTTAACAGGCTACAGCATGGAACAAAAATAAATTTTTATATATACTAGAAAACCAAAAAGCTCATGACATTGTTCACTAAGATATTTATTTTCTACGATGGTCTGGAATCAAGCTGATGATGTCTGCACTCATGACTGTATGAGCCAAGAACTTATAGAAACAAAGAATACATTAAAATTGCTAAGCATGTTGGTGCAGGCCTTTAATCCCAGAATTTGGGAGGCAGAGGCAGGAAGATCACTGTGAGTTCAAGGCTAGCCTGGTCTAAATAGTTACATTCCAAAGCCAGTAATGATACATAATAAGACACTGTCTCAAAAAAGGGGAGAGAGAGAGAGAGAGAGAGAGAGAGAGAGAGAGAGAGAGAGAACGCAGAATACATTAAAATTACTGAAATAGCCAAAAATAAACAGATATGCACATCACTTCTACAGAAGAAATTATAAAACACTTTAAATAGGAATTAACAGTAATGATCTAGACAAATGAAAAGATGTGCACATAGATTAGAAGAGCCAAGTGGTAGTAGCATACAGACAGGAAGCAAATAAAAAGACAGGCAGATCTCTGAGAGTTCAACAACAAAGCAAGTTCTAGGACAGCCAAGGCTACATGAAGAAGTCCTGGCCCACTAAAAGAAACAAACAAAGGACAGACAGACACAAACAAAAAGAAAGGCAGACAGAAAGAAAGAGTAAAAGAAGATTCAAGATTGTTAAAATCTATTCCTATCTGAAACTGATTTATAGGTTTACTATAACTCTGGCTTTATCTATGTATCTATATATTTATATATATTTCAGGACATATAATGTGGCAATAATCAAGAATATTATAAAAAGAAAAGCAGAAAAATAGATCCATGAAAAAACTCTGGGTGCAGATACAAATCCAAATATATAGTTAAACACTTGTAAACAAAAGATAACCAGAGCAATCAAAAGAAAGGGGGGGTTTTGAAAACCATGCTATTAAAAGTGAATGCTGATTTTCAAACTATTATGTACAAAGAAACCAGCATGTAACTGATCATAAGAATGAAAGTAGAAGCCAATCTATAAAGCTTGCAACACGTAACTAATCAGAGTATGAAAACTGTTCGGTGTGCAACAATGATATGAAAATGTTCTGTTTAACAGTGCCATATATACAGAGAATACAAAATGAAAAATTATGTATACATATCTAATCAAAATAAAAAATTTACGTAGACTACATAGTTTAAAGCTTCTAAAGATGGAAATACAGCCCAGTCAATCGAGTATTTGCCAAAAAAATAGTCCTGTGTTCAATCCCTAGCACAAGATGAAGGCAGCATGGCGGCACACATCTGTCATCCAAACATTGGTAGGTAGACGTTCAAGGTCATTCTTGGCTACATACTGGTGTATAAAAGGCCTTTTCTCAAAAACAGTCAGCAAGATGGCTCAGTAGGTCCAAGTGCTTGTCAGGTTGCCTGAAGCCCTGAGTTAGATCCTCACAACCTACATAGTAAGAGAGAACTGACTCTCATTAAGTTCTCCTTTGACTGCCACAGGTGCACTGTGACCTGTGTGTACAAACATAAATACACACACACACACACACACACACACACACACACACACACACATACTCCAATGTATAAAAGAAAAAAATTATTATATAATGCATTTAGTACACTTGTGGTTTTACTGTGCTTTTTCATAGTGAGGCAGGTGTGAAGTTTTCTACTTGTGATGGCATGCTATGTTCAGAAAGTGTTACATTTTTTAGAGCATTTCAGGTTCCAGATATTCAGACTACAGTAGTCATGTCATAAAATCAGAAATACAAGTATAGCCAAAGAGCATACAGAAAGTGTTTGACGTAATTGTCAGGGAAACACAGTCTACAACCACAATGAAATATTACTTATTATACCTATTCAGTAGGTATAATAAGCATGCCTAAAATGGGAAGGAAAAAGGAAAAAAACAAAAAAAAAAAAAAAACAGTAACAATACATGGAACAAAGAATGAAACCAGAAATCTCAGTCTTCTACAATGCTAGTGGTTACATAACTACAATCAACTTCACTCCTAAGTAACTATGAAAAAAAAAAAAAAAATCCAAACACCAGCACAAAAGTACTCACAGCAGCTCCAATCATAAGGAGCCTACATTAGAACACTTTAGGTTCCCCTCCACAAAAGGAATATTTAACAGTAAAAAGGCTACTAATTACACACAAAGACTTGACTAAATTTCTAAAATCACTACACGGAGATAAAAGGCAAACGCAAAAGAATGCAGTATATGATCTTGTTCATGAGCACTAGGAAAGTGGCTATGACCAAACACATGGCTACAGCCAACAGGACAGAGAGGAGACAGCCTAGGAAGGAGACTGATTGCTTATCAGTACACTAATAAGTTAGTGAGAATAAATAAAGGGCTAACCAAGTAATATTCAACAGAGAAATCTGCTATAAAGAAAAACCAGTTTACCTGTGAGATAGACCCTCCCATTATAAAGGATGGTTTTTCTGATGCCACTGTGGTTTTAGATGATGGGATGAGGGGAGGTGGTGGCCTGGTTGGTCGTGTTGTTGGAAGCCGAACCCCTTCAGGAAGGTTAGTTATCACTTGATGCGGAGCAGGTTGGAGGACTTTTTAAAGGAAAAAAAAAAAAAAAGGATTTTAAAATGGTCAATTTCCTAGTAGGCCACAGGCTACCTTTCTCAGTTAAGCATTCCTGAATCTTTTGATCACAAATTAAATTATAAATGTCAGATGAAGCTAAAAATGAATATTTTCACTTTTAAAAGTTCTTTCAATGAGCATACTCAAATCTCAGGCGGTTATTTGTGAGGTAAATGTATTCAATTTATTTCAAACTACAGCATACAAAGCTAATTTCTGAGCAACTATTCAATTCACCAGAGGCAATCGGTATGAATGACTTTGACTTTCTTCATCGCCCTCTGAAACTTACAATGGGAACGAGAATCAGGGAGCTCCATCTAAGCTACAGCTGCTGCTTCACACAGTAGGAGACCTGGCTGACAAACCGGCATAAATCCTCTGTGTAGCTGCATAATTTGAGAATTATCTATTGATTCTGGCTTTCACAGTACACTTGAATTTCTGAGGGGGAAGATACTCAAGGATTTTTACAAAATAGTTGTACTGTTAAAAGAAAAGCCAATCACAGTATAGGTGTGTCAACACAAATTTCCCAGTGGCATAGGGTATCTGAAAACAAATGACAATGAAATGAAGAGAAACAAGAGAGTCTTTCTAAGACAGCAAAGACATGTCCTGGAAGCACAAGTCACTCATGAGATTAAAATACCACAGGGAACACCTGTGGGTAGATGGCCGGCAGCCACTGTGCAGAAAGGCAATATTTACCTGGAGGGACACTATAGCGGGCTGCACTCATATCAGGCTGGGAAGCGGCTTTACTGACTTCTCTTGGAGAGAGCCTGCACGGTGAGGCTGACCTTGCTGCGGTACTGTGCATGTGTGCTTCCTGCTCTAGAGCACGTTTGACCTCAGCATAAGGCATATAGGCGACTGATTTTCCTATGAAAGTTAAAGTTATCACAATAAGGGAAGAACCCCAAATTAAAATAGTGTGAAAGGACCAGGCCCACACCATCCAAGGGCAGATCCATCTATAAGCTAAAAACAAGATCTAAAATTGCTGTGGACAAATCCACCCACAGAGATGTTAAGAAATTCTACTAAATCTAAATCTGCTGTTTCCCTCAGATTGAAAGCCCTCAGAAATTCAATGACATTTTTTACTTTTAAAAGACAAAAGGTCATAAGGAAAATCAAGTGTTTTGACATGCAATAAAATTACAGCAGAGAAACATTGAATTATCAAGTGAATCTGTGAATTCAGGTCTGCCCTGAATTACGGGTCAGTTCCCTTGAGAATTTCAATCCTTATAGTTAGCTTGGTGATACTAATTGCCTAATATTTAGAAAAGTAAACATAAGAAACAGAAGAAGTCTTTTCAAACAAATGTAGATAAACTTATCTAAAACCCCTGACAACTTTAAAAAAACAACCTATGAATATAACTGCAACAATAACAATGAAAATTGCTTAACAAGAAAGTTATTTCCAAATTTAAAATGCCATGTTTCAATGCCATAACAATGCAGTCACAGGACTGCGCAGGCACTACAGTTGGTACAGTCCTTGCAAACTATGAGGGAGTAGTGTAGTGCTAGGGGGGTGCTGGGAGGTGGGGATGCTGAGGCAAGTTAATACCTAGGACTCTCTCTGGCCAGGCAGCTTAGCATGGGGTAAGAAACTGTAGTTAGTACTAAAAAGAAACCCAAGATGGGTACTCAAGGTTGATCTCTGGCCTCTACACATTCTGTATATACATCCTAACACATAAATTTTTTTAAATAATAAATATACAGATATAAAAAAATTCTTAGCTGGGCGTGGTAGTGCATGCCTTTAATCCCAGCACTTGGGAGGCAGAGGCAGGTGGATCTCTGAGTTCAAGGCCAGTCTGATCTACAGAGTGAGTTCCAGGACAGCCAGGGCTACACAGAGAAACCCTGTCTCAAAAAAAAAAAAAATTCTTTTCTTCCTTTTTGGGGGTGGTGGTGTCAGATAGCCTGAAACTGGAGATCCTCCTACATACTCATAATATTATGGGTATATGGTATCATGCCATCTAAGTCTTTCCTTTATTAAATTAAAACTGATATACTGTGATTAACTTAAACATATGACATTCTAACATCTGACTAAACAAATGCTCACTTATGTTATCATTCTTTTCATTTCCTAATCTTATCTATTTATCCTTTCAGATTTTTTGTTTGGATTGGTTTTTAAAAACGGACTTTGGGTGGCTGGAGAGATGGCTCAGCAGTACTGGTAACTCTTCCAAAGGACCCAGGTTCCATTTTCAGCACCCACATGGCAGCTCACAGCTATCTGTAACTCCAGTTTCAGGGGATCTGTCTCCCTCACACAGACACACACAGGCAGATCACAAATGTACATACAATAAAAAGAAATAAGCCTCACAAGTGCTGGGAACACAGACCTACACCAGAACACTCAAGACTTCCAAGGAAGTTGAGATTTGAAATCATCTGGGGTACTTCCTACCCAAAACGTCATTGGAATTTTCATTTGGATTACGTTAAACTTATGTAACTGGATACTTCAGATACACAGAAAAGATAGGTTTTCTGTAAAACAGCTTTTTCTAAGAAAACCTTCCTTTTCTTTTTAAGCTCTCACCTTCTTACTCTCTAGCATTCCTTCTTTCTCTCCCTTCCCACCTCTCTCCACATGGCCATGGCCAGCCTCTCTCCCTCTTTCTACCTTCTGTCTTCCCCCCTGCCTTTCTACAATAAAGCTCTAAAACCACAAAAAAAGAAAAAGAAAAAGAGAAAGAAAGAAAGAAAGAAAGAAAGAAAGAAAGAAAGAAAGAAAGAAAGAAAGAAAGAAAGAAAGAAAGAAAGGAAGGAAGAAGGAAAGAAAAGAAAACCTTCCTTTTAACTCAAATAATTTTCAGCTAATTTTATACGTTTGTTTTTTATAATTTTACTTACTATAAATTGTAAGTGTTTATGCTTATTGTTATGTAAGTAATTGTTGGTGTGCACGAGTTACAGAAGGCATGTGAAGGTGGGAGGACAGGTCTCCTTCTTGTTGATACCAAGGCCTCTCTTTTTACCTGGCATGCTGCATACTAAAGGCTAGCCAAACTTCAGGCTTCCAGATGTTCTGGGAATTGAGCTAAGGTCAGAAGGTTGGTGGCCCACCTTGGGAGGGAGGCATTCTTACCCTGGACCACCTCCCAAGTCTCTTTTACAGTTTTTAGATAATATTACCATGCAAAATAACTATCATACATTAAATACCTAAACTCATACATTTTTGTTACTATGTTAGTAGTGGGGCTACCTTGCAGCTCCCCTTCATGAGCCAAAGTCCATGACTGGTTTCAAATACGTACTATCCCAGGCACAAGCAGTTCTTTATCATATGGTATGGTACTTTTAGAAAGAAGAAACAATGACTATACTATCTAGCATTAGATGTCATGCTTTCCATGGATTTAAAAGAGGAAATAGAACTAATGAACTTATGAAGGATTTATCAATAAACCTTCTCAGAAAACATTATTACATTGAAGTTAAAGTTAGCTAACTGAGAAGCGCTGCTTCTATCAAGCAGTTTAAAGAGGAACCCTGGCATGCCTCTTCTCAGGAAAAGGGAAAATCTGCTGCCAGCATGATCCACTTAACTCTTGTCTGGGAAAAGCAGCCCTGCTCCAGCTCAGGAAAACCAAAGCAACATTTCCCTCTCATTTCTCCAAACAACCAAGCCTTGGAACTTCTGTCTCTGCAGAACAAGGTATACTTGTTCAAAGTGTAACTTAGGGCCTGAGCCTATATAAACTGAGGGGAATTTCTGTCCAGGGTCAGGTCCCTTGTGCGCATGCGCCAGACCTCGTCACAGGCTATTATTCGGGAGCTCTTCCTTTATCACGTGTGGTTTTCTCACTGGAAAAGCACAACATAACACTATAACTGTCTCACTTAGCTATCACAACAAAAAGGTTAATGGAATTTTTCAAACACTTCTGAAAAATGCCCAACCAAACAAAGCATGTGAATTGGATAGGTACTGAATTTCTGTTGACTGTGGGATACCTATCAAAATGATGCTGCTCATACAGGCTATGGCACTGCATACCCATAATCCCAATATTTAGGAGGCTGAGGGAAAAGGATTGGCCAGTGTACAGATACAAACAAACAGACAAATTCATTTTTTCCCTAGAGGATTCAACATAATATTACATAATATAATAAAACTCAAAGTCTACTGGTCTACTATTTCAAATAATTCATAAATATGTTAGAAAATTTCACTAAAAAGGTTGGTAGAAATTGAGATTCTGGGTGGGGCTGGAGAGACGGCTCAGCAGTTAAGAGCACTGACTGCTCTTTTGAAGGTCCTGAGTTCAAATTCCAGCAACCACTTGGTGACTCACAACCATCTGTAATGAGACCTATCACCCTCTTCTGGAGTGTCTGAAAACAGCTACAGTGTACTCACATATAATAAATAAATCTTAAAAAAAAAATTGAGATTCTTCTAACTATAACAATTTCAATTACTCTGTATACAGAAGTATAAAAAAAAAACAAATGAAATAACAAAATAAACATAAAAAAAATTGTTTTAGTTGCACAGAGGCAGAAACCTATTTTGATGGGATCGATTTGTTAAAGTTGCATTAGAGCTTCTAACCTGTTATGCCCAAGCTTCTTTACTGGAAGCTGTGAGTAAAGCAGGGGTCAATCCAGGGAAATGTCAGTTGAAAATGAAATAATTCTTTAAAGAATCTTGAAAGCATAATTTAAAAGGGGGATGTCTACAATAACTGTTTGTACCAAACTCATTTAAAAAACAACAAATATGTGAAATGAAAGCAAAACAGCAAAAGTTAAACGTATCCTAATCCAGTCCCAATATGTTTCTTTTGTTTTTCTTGGTAGTGGTGCTGGTGGCATGGTTTTGCCAATTTACTTAGGCAAAAGGTCCCACTCTGTAGGTTGGGCTGGGTTAGAACTCACTATGTCATTCAAAATGGTCTCAAACTTGGAAGGAAGGAAGGAAGGAAGGAAGGAAGGAAGGAAGGAAGGAAGGAAGGAAGGAAACCTCCTTGTCTTAGCCTTCAAGTGTATGAATTGTCATGATGAGCTGATGGTATTTATATATAAACTGACACACTAGCTATTTTTTAGTCTATAAACTGTTATGTGAAGTTGTGTTTAAAATATTTGTCATGTTTTCCATAGAGATGTAATTCAACTGTAAACATATGAATGCTATCTGGAAGAGCGTCCCAGACATTAAACTATTTAGGAACAACCTCAAAGGAGAGACACACAGCTTGTAAAAATAAAAATATAGAGGTATACATTAGGTGGGTTAGCACAGCAAAACCTTTAGATAAAATATAAAAGACAATCCCACTTTGTAACTTTATCCTAAACCAAACTATAAGGTACTTAATGTCATATTAACATGAAAGTTTAATTTTAAGATCACTGAATTATAACTAAGAATTCAGGCCCTGCTGAAATCTTAACCACACAGAACAAAGGCTATTAACTGTAGAGAAACTTGGCCTGGTTCAGTCACTCTAGCTCTTCAATACAGTTCAAAAGCAGACTGAGCAAAGATGTTAATGTTCTAAATTACACTATCTAATGAGAATCACCCACATATTACTAACAAGGCTTTGGCAGGAGCTCAACAAATAAAGTAAATGTCTTTTTTTTAAAATACATTTTATTTATTTTATTTTATTTTATTCTTAAAAAAAAAAAAAAAAGCTATCCTAGGGCCTAGAGATATGGCTCAGCGGGTAAGAGCACTGACTGCTGTTCTGAAGGTCCTGAGTTCAATTCCCAGCAACCACGTGGTGGCTCGCAACCATCCATAATGATATCTGACGCCCTCTTCTGGGGGATGTCAGAAGACAGCTGCAGTGTACTTACATATAATAAATAAAGAAATCTTAAAAAAAAAAAGCTATCCTAGCCAGTCAGTGGTTGAGGCACACTTCTTTAATCTCAACACTCAGGAGACAGAGGCAGGTGAAGACGCTCTGTAAGTTCAGATCCAGGCTGGTCTACAAAGGGATTTCCAGGGCAGCCAGGACTGTTACAGAGAGAAACCCTGTCTCAAAAAGCCAAAACCAAAACTAATAATAATAATAATAATAATAATAATAATAATAATAATAATAATAATAATAAACTAAAGGGGAAAGAACAAAAAAGCCAACCTATCCTAACTTATCTAAGGACTAAGTAAGCAGGCCTCTGTTATAATGTATCTACACTAGGTTTCTCAGAAGCTAGTGATAGTTAAAAGATAACCATTTCTGAGGGTAGGATGTGGCAGTGGTCTAAGCTAATATTCAGTAGAAAGAAGAAAGTAGGAAGCAGGATACATCACTTTCCAGGGCTGGGAGTGGGTGGGGCTTGAGACAAAGTATTGAACTGTGGCTGTGGAGGACCTCACTCTAACTCACTCTGTAGACCTGGCTGTCCTTGAACTCAGATCTGCCTGCCTCTGCCTCCTCAGTGCTAGAATTAAAGCTCTGTATACGCATTGTATTGATTTTGTAACCAAGGATTAAAGATGCAATTTAATAAAAAGCCTAAACAGTTATCAAAATCACTATCTACTTCCATTCAAGAAATATTCACTTAGAAGAGATTTTTGAGACATAAGCTGATGAAAACCCAGCACTAAGTGCAGGGGGGAGGGAAAGAGAATGGAAAAAAAAAGAGAGGAAAAGAAAATAACAAAAGAAGAAACATTTACTTAATGTGAGTTAGTGGGCAGCTGTCCATGATGCTAGGTTCAATTGTCAACACAGAAGGAGAGCTACTTTGTATTCTTTCTATGCCTCAGTATTATTCCCCTAGTCCACACTTTTGCTAGCATGAGATTTGTATTTAAGGGCTGCTGAAATGGCTCAGGAGGTTAACAGTGCTTGTTATGCAAGCCTGGTGACCTGAATTCAATCCTCAGATTCTACTGTGGAATGAGAGAATAGATTCCAATCCCCCAAATGCACATTACATTAGCACATATATAACAATTAAAAAGCAATTCATGTTCAAGACAACGAGTTCATCTTATGTCTACTATAAGAGGTTCAGTATGCTGTGTAGCTAATAACACATCACTGGGGTGGCATGGAGCAAGGAGTCAGTAGGACCAACTATTCTTCAATCCCATTTTTACATTAAATAGCCTTTAACATGAATACATGGCTTACACAGATAAACTAGGTATTCAGACATTCTAAGTATACTTGAAAATACTACCACTCATGTGCTAATTTTAACACTATCAGAAAAATTATTAAAATTTAGAAATCCCCTCCTCATGGTAAGTAAAAATGTATCATGCTTTAACATAACAGAATGAATCATTTCAAATGTATCATCTGAAGCCAATAAGTGATACAGCAGTGACCAGTTCTTCTATGAGTCTACACTGTATATAAAAGCTGAGCCATGTATTATATAGCAAATTTGACTACTCACTCGTTAACTTTATAATCCTAGCAAAATATATATTATTATTATTTTCATTTTGTTGATGGGAAAACTAAAGGTAGATTATCTTTGCCCACAGCCATATGGCTGACAGGCTGAACACTGAATCAGGGTAAGACCTATTTGCTATAAAAAGATGTCTTCATCATATCTGTTAGAACATTACACAGGAACAGGTGACTTGTTTCAAAAACAGAACACCAATTTCTACTTTGAAAAGTCAGATTAATGGAGGATAAAGCATGTTTTTTAAACTTTCAGAAGAAGAATGAATTCTGAAAAGTTACTAGCTAGAATGTTATTAACACTGTTACTGCTGTTTTTTGGTAGTCATCAGAATTTAACAGTATAACCAGCATATCAGTTTAAGGACTCTTCTGTCAGGGGCATATATAATAAACTGAAATCATACACAAAGCACATGAGACAGACACTAACTTGGGTGTTGTAGTGATGGCTTCATCTACCTACCTTCCCACTCCCTGTTTGGACTCTTAGAAGTGCTGCATGGGCTTGTAGAGCTTCTGCATTCCAAGTCTACCTGTTCTTGCCTCTGCCGCTGCTCCTCCAGGAGTGCTGACTCATGCATGGCCTTAATGTGCCGTTGGTAAAGAGCATAGCCACTTACGGGCGTTCCAATTGGTATATTACATGGAGTGCAAGAAACCTACAAGGAAACAAAAAATCGAATTAAAATGTGCCAATGACCATTATGGCAGTAATTACCAACTGTTAAAAGTAATACTTACTCCTGATATGCTAGAGGTTAAAATGATTTGACCACGTTTTAATTAAAGAACTCTTCAAAAAAAAAAAAAAAAAAGCAAGGTAGAAGCCAGGCAGTGGTGGCGCACGCCTTTAATCCCAGCACTTGGGAAGCAGAGGCAGGCGGATCAGCCTGATCTACAGAGTGAGTTCCAGGACAGCCAGGGCTACACAGAGAAGCCCTGTCTTTGGGTGGCGGGGGGATGCTAGGTAGTTACTGAAGAACTGATTACAGCAGAAATCAAAAAAGCTGTGACAAAAGAAATCAAGCCCTGAAACTAAAGATCATTTATCTAATCAAGTCCTTCTGATCGATCTGTCTTTGGTCTCATTCCACATTGCTCTTTCTCACCAATCACAACATTTCTATAGATTTCCAAGCTCTCTAGGACAACTCAGATACAAAGTTCACACTCCGGGATTGGGGATTTAGCTCAGTGGTAGAGCGCTTGCCTAGCAAACTCAAGGCTCTGAGTTCGGGCCTCAGTTCTTTAAACAAACAAACAAAGTTTACACTCAAAATAAACTGCTTACTTTTGAGTCCATTTGACTAACTCAAAGAAACTTTTTTTTTTTTTTTTTTTTGGTTTTTCGAGACAGGGTTTCTCTGTGTAGCCCTGGCTGTCCTCGAACTCAGAGATCCGCCTGCCTCTGCCTCCAGAGGCGTGCGCCACCACACCCGGCTACAAAGAAACTTTCTACTTAACAATCTATTGCCTCTTTTTTATTCCTCTCCTTTTTAGAAACAGACCTCAGCAAGGAATGTGGCCATCATTCTGGACTTCATCTTCCTGAACTTTCCCTACCCAAAACCAACTCATTCAGACAGACTGGAACGTGGAAAACACTCTGATTTCCTTTTCATTCAGTCCTTGACATGGTTTTCATAGCATACAGCTTTGCCCCACTTTGTAACGGTTTTTGTTTTGTTTTTGAGATAAGTAGCCCTGGCTGGGTAGGCACTCACTATATGGCCTAGGCTGACCTAAATTTACTGCAATCCTCCTGCCTCAACCTCTTAAATACTGGGATTACAAAGGTGCACAATCTGCTTGGCTGGTGTGGTGGTTGTATATGCTCGGGCAAGGGAGTGGCACTATTAGAAGGTGTGGCCCTGTTGGAGAAGGTGCGTCACATGGGTGTGGGCTTTAAGACCCTCATCCTAGCTGCCTGGAAGCTAGTACTCTGCTAATGGCCTTCAGATGAAGATGTAGAACTCTCAGCTCCTCCTGCACCATGATGCTACCATGCTCCCACCTTGATGATGATGGAGTGAGCCTCTGAACCTGTAAACCAGCCCCAATTAAATGTTGTCCTAGTAAGAGTTGCCTTGATCATGGTGTCTGTTCACAGCAGTAAAATCCTAACTAAGACAGACTACAACTATGTTTTTATTTCTTTATGATTATTAAATACTTGATATGCAACAAACAGCCATAAAAGCTCATAGAGATCTAACATAAATCTATGCTCTAAGCACTAATATAGATTATGCCTTACTGTAAATGGCCAAATATGACTTTTTTGTCTTTCGCTTTACATGTGAACAAAGCTTTTCCTTCTTGTGTTACCAAACCAAACCAAAGCAAGCAATTTTGGTCTAACAAAAATTTTAAATCCTATGAGGAATCTTAAATTTCTTTTTTTTTTTCCTTTTTTTTTCTTTTTTGGTTTTTCGAGACAGGGTTTCTCTGTATAGCTCTGGCTGTCCTGAAACTCACTCTGTAGACCACGCTGGCTTCGAACTCAGCAATCCACGTGCCTCTACCTCCCAAGTGCTGGGATTAAAGGTGTGCGCCACCACTGCCCGGCGAGTCTTAAATTTCGCTTCTGCTTCTCTAAGATACTTATAATCTTTGGAACAACTCAATACATGAAAATAAACAAAAAAAAAATTTGACTAAAATCGTTAATTTAACATTGCCTGCTTTTCACCACAGTATTTTAAAAAGTCCAAGAGCCAAGTAAAAGAGAGAATAAATATGTCTATGAAGGTCTCTATGTTTCAGTTTTACTTGTCTAACAATGGCACTTACCATTGGTGGAATAACAGCAGCTCGATGCTGAAGCTGTGGCAGATCCAATGGGTTTGGTTTAATAGGGGATGAGATTAGGATAGATCCAGGAGGAGTTAACAATGAAGGCTTTGCATCCATGGGAAACACTCTATAATTGGTGGTTTGGAATAAAGATAAAATAAGTTATTTTTATTTGTGTTTTCAAATGTAAAGTCACCACAATTCATTTTAAGAGTGTTATGTGTTACGTTATCTTTAGTAAGATGTGAGGAAGGCTGAGGTATAGCTCAGTAGTAGAATACGTGCCTAGTATGAGCATGACCTTACATTCAAATTAATAAATATTTGAAAGTAGGAAAGAAAACAAAGTGTCTATAACACTAATTTTCCAGATTAAAGAAATTTAATATTGATTTTCAAGTTGATACTTATCTGACTTTATCTACATTTAATCGACAAACACAGTATCAACAAAACTGATGAAAACTAGTATCAATTTACTAACATACAAGCATATGTCAAAAACTAGTTCCTTAGAATAATGAGGTGGCTCAGAGCTTAAAACCACTTGTTACCAAAACAAGCAATTCACAGGACAAACATGGTAAAAGGAGAGAACCAATTCTCACAAATTTGTCCTCTGGGTTACACATGTGCACTGGGTTATGTATGACTGCTGTTCACACACACAGTGTAATGTGATCATTAAAAACAAAAATGACAACAAAAAAACTAGTTCCCTATTATAGAGTGTTTTCCTGGGATCACAGACTAGAAGCAACTGGCCATTTAAAATTTGAGAATTTAACCCTAAATTCCAAGCATCAGGCTTCTTACTAATGTAAAATGTTGAGTCAGCATTTCCACATAGCAGATCCACAGACATGTCTCCCTCTGTTCTTACAGCCCCACCCAGACATTTCTCACAGCACCTCTTTCACTTGTCTCCAATAGCTACACAGGAGTTAGGATGTCCAATATATGTGAACTTGGTATATTTTATACACATACACACAATAAAATGATGTATTGTATAGCCTTAATGGACACTGGCTAAAGAGAAATGATTTTAAATCTGTGGACTGGTAGGAAAAATAAGAATTTATAAAGAAACTTGACATACAAACTGCATTCTTGAAAGCTGATATTAAAGATGTAGAAAACTGAAAATACCATTTTAACATCTTAAAAGTTTTATAGGTTTAGAATTTTATTCAGTGTTCACCATAATTCTACAATAATTTGTTTTTTCTGAGTGAGGAGCTTCTCATTTTTGGTGGTGGTCGTGGTGGGGATCAAACCGAGGATGTCTGCTCTGCCATCGAGCAGCTGCTGACCGTAACAAGCGTCTCACGGTGCGCCCTGTCTTACGCCAAGGGTGTCCTAAGTTTCCTTCTTATATAATAAAGTTAACAAACCTAACAGCACAAAACATAAGTAATTCTTATTAAAGATGAAAAAGGCAACAGTGCTTTAATCCATGTATATTACTCTAGATAAAGACTGGAGCTAGACCTCAAGATAACTCGGAGGATAAAGATGTTTGTTGCCAAATAAACAACTGACGTCAGTCCTTGCAAATCACAGAGTAGAAGGGGAGAACCAATTCGTGCAAGTTGTTCTCATCTCCACCTAGGAAATGGATGGACACACACACACATATGCACGCATGTATATATAAAAAAAAAAAAAACCTGGACAATTTAAATGAATTCTAGAGTATTATGAGATGAAAGACAAAGATGAAACAATATAAAAATGTTTCTTATTTTTAAAATCCAAGTTCTCTCAAAGGCAGAAAATGTTTGATGGAGACTTTTCTTTTTTTGGGATTTGTCAAAAAGATCTGCATTACCACAAATGCCCTTTAATATCAAAATGAAATGCTTACTATGCTTCTTTCTTTTGGTTTGCCTTTTAAATTAATTTTCCTTCTTCCTCTTTCTCTATTCTGGTTCTTCCTTTTCCAAAGCACCCCAGCCTTGAGGTTTCAAAAGCCCCCTTCCCAGCCCTCTTCCTGCTGGCTGCAGATCCAGATGTAGAACTGTCAGCTACTACCCTAGTGCCATGCCTGCCTGTGTGCAGTCACACTCCCTGCCATGCTGATAATTTGGATTAAACCCCTGAAACTGTACATAAGCCATCAATTAAATGTTTTTAATTGGACAAAGAGTGAACTAGATGACTGCATTTTCCAACAAATGGATATTAGACAACATCCCCATCTAGCAGCTGACTCTCTTCAGGAGTCACTATAGTACCTATATCAATACAAATTAGAGCAATAAGTATAAACATGTATAGTGATATGTCAGAGCACATTGCACAAACCTAAGCTCTGAGTAGAATATGACTTCTAATGAGAAGCTCATTCATCTTAATATTATTAAAAGTAAACAGGTTTTGAGGGGGAGAATGTGTAATTTTATAACAATTTTAGTCTTGCTTCATTTTTGGAATCTGTAACAATCCAATATCTCTGATTATAAGTGATTACATTTCTTTCAAAGAAAATGGAACGCCCTGATATTATCAAAAATTATCAAATTACTATCTATTTCTGTAAAATGTCATTATAAAAGCCCTGCAGCTATTATGCATTTTTATTATAAATTTGCCTTTAATGACTAAATTCATCTGCAAGCTGGTGAGATGACTCAGCAGGTAAAAGCACCTGTCACTGAGCTCAGTGAATACAGTCCAAGCCTTGGAACCCATAGGGTGAGGAGACAAAGCCAACTCCCCTAAGTGCTTTCTGACCACGGTACACATGCTCTCTTCTTCACAGATAAAACCTAAATAATTAACTTATCTGATATTTTATATCATAAACATGACTAATTTAAAATTATAACCAATATAAAAAGTCAATATAATAATATAATGTCTGCTGGTGTGCATTTAGTTATGAGCTCCCGAATCCTCAGGGGATGGGCACAGCTTAGTGAGGACACTCACACTGCATGCGTAATGCTCGAGCTCTGGTCCTCAGCAACGCAAAAAGGAAAGGAAAGGAAAGGGGAGGGGAAGGGGGAGGGGGAGGGGGAGGGGAAGGGGGAGGGGAGGGGAGGGGAGGGAGAGGGAGAGGGAGAGGGAGAGGGAGAGGGAGAGGAAAGGAAAGGAAAGGAAAGGAAAAAAGAACGGAAGGAAGGAAGGAAGGAAGGAAGGAAGGAAGGAAGGAAGGAAGGAAGGAAGGAAGGAAGGAGCGAGCCCTCATCACAGACATGTCTGTAATCCTAGTACTAGGAGACCGAAGGAGTAACAGAAATATAAGCCCAGCCTGGGCTAATTATCAAGTTCAAGCCCAATCTGATCTCATAACAAATGCCTGTCCCCCAAACTCCCCAAATAATAACATTTTCAAAACATTTTAACACCAACATTTATCCTTGGAGCATTCTCTTTAATATATAACAGTGGGCTAGACAAACTATCTTTGGAAGTCCAACCAACTTAGACAAACCCAGAGTTAAAGCCAAGGCTCTTCATTTCTACCTCTTCACCATCCACCACTGCTGCCAAATGTTAGGATCCACAATTTGTTTGTGGTGTTATTCCTAACTCTGTTGGCTGAATATCAGCCTGCCCCCTCCCTATCACAGACTATATGTAACAATACAGATATAGAAGATATTTATCATTTGTGTCATTTAAAAACAACAAACACCAAAGCCACACAATTGCTCAATATTAAAACCATGGACTGCTAGGAGCTTGCCAGTCTCTTACAGGCACCTCTGTGGACAGAACTGTTCTGACAGAGCCAGAGAACAGTAGAGAAGAAACAAGGTCAGTCTCACCTCTGCCTCTCTGGCTCTCCATCCACACCCTCATCCGCACTGCAAGTGGCACTGGAGTCGTCGTCTGACTGTGGCTCAGGCCTCTCGATCTGTTCAGCCACTACCACGTCTTCATCTCTAGCCTCTGTCTTCTCACTGGTGCTCTCCAAGTCTCTTTCCTTGGCATCCCCTTCACCTTTAGACGCAGTATTTTCTGGTACCTGCATTTCTGGGTCCACGGAGTCGGCTTTGGTAGGGGCTGGTGGATCAAGAACAGAACTGCCCTCGGCACCGCACTCCTCATGGTCTACGTCCATCGGCTCTGCGGTCTCAGCACTGGCGCTGTCGGTCACCTGGGCCTCCACGCTTTCCCTTTCTGCTGGTTTTGTGGTTGGAACTGCTGAAGAGGGAGATGCACAGGGTGCAGGGTCAGTGGTGGCCTCAAGCTCAGCCACAGGCTCGGTGTTTCCTCGAGAAGCAGCATTTTCACTGCTGTCTTCACTGGACTTGGCAGCTTCAACTGGTGAAGGAGAGGGAGCACTTTCTGTATCAGAACTATTTTCAGCACCTTAAAGATAATGATACAGCATAAAAATCTGATAATGAACAGGTTTCAGGTGCTGACAGAAACCATGCTTGAAAGCACTTGTTACGATGAACTTGACTCCTGTGGTGACATCAGGGAAGTAAGAGCAGCTTCTGGCCAAGCCAACATGCTCTAAAGGTGTAAAAGTGAAAGATCAAAACGTCTTGACTTTCTGAAGTTAAAAGTAAAAATTCTTTCTAAAATGGCTTCTTGTGTAAATAATAGTTTAAAGACAGTGAAAGATGGGGGAGGGGGGAACTAAACAAAACTATTCCATGAATGACAACTTTCAGGTGGAAGATTTTTTAATGTTAAAAAGTTAACATAAGACAATATACAACATGTCTGAAAACACACAGAAATATCTTTAGAAAAACAGGTTCACTTTGACACCATGAAGTTTGTCCATGTAGAAGTTTTTGTTAACTTGACACAGACTAGAGTTAACTGAGATGAGAGAACTACAATTGAGAAACTGCCACCATAGGACTGGCCTGTACGCACACCTGTGAGGCACTTGATTGGTAACTGATTTGCGAAGGCCAAATTCACTGTGGTGCCATTCCTGGCCATGTAGTCTTAGGGAGCAGAAGACACTTGTAACATTTAACCTAGACAAGCCAATAAGCAGCACTCTTCCATGGCTTCTGCTTCAGTTCCTGCCTTGAGTTCCTGCCCTGACTTCCCTCAGTGTTCCAATATGACCTGAGAGTTATAAGAAGAAATAAACCATTTTCTTCCCATGGTGATTGTGTTTATCACAGCAATAAAAACCCTAACTAGGATAAAATTATATTTTGAGATGAAAAAAATAAATATTCTATGACCATCTGTGAATAAATATTTTCAACTGAATAATTTTAAAACTGGAAAATCAGTTTTTCATTTATTCAAATATTTATTTATATTGATATATGATATAAAATATGTAATATTGATAGATAGATAGATAGATAGATAGATAGATAGATAGATAGATAGATAGATAGATAAGATTGATTGATTTTGGGACTTTGCAGGGTGTAGATCTTCTGCCTTGCCCATAGATAAAAGTGTATGAAACTATGCTTGGGCTTTACTGTGGACTAAACTGGATTCCCTCCTCACAAGTCTACTGTCCAACTCCTAACTTCCAGGGTCACTGCATCTGCTTGCCAGAGGAAACTGAAGTGAAATGAGCTCCTGAGCATGAGTTGTTATTCAGAGACTGTGATACCAGAGGTGCACACATAAAGGCTACATGAAGACAGGTTGAGGCAGCAGCAGGCAACCTATAACGCCAGGAAGAGATCTTATCACAAGGGAGCTCTGCTAAGCACCTTGACTTTGAACTTCAAACCTGCAGAATTGTAAAAGCATATTTCTGTAGTTTAACCAATTCAATATATACTAATCTACTAAAAAGTAGCCCAAAGAGATTAACAGAGTGGTCCCTGTGGATAAGGGGTACTGTTCAAAATCCCCAGTGGATCCCCAATACCTCAGATAGTACTTACTCTAGTATATACTGGTACTTTCCTATACATTTCCATATATTCAAAGCTACAATAAAGTTTAATTTAAAAATCAGGCACAAAAATAAATTAATAATGAAATGGAATGATTATAAAACTATATTTTAATAAAATTACGTTGATATGGTTTCTAACACTCAAGCTATTAAATTTAACATTAACTATTTTTAAACCATGGAAACTGCATATAACTAAAATTATTAAGGGTTTTATTCACATTTATAACCACAAAGAATAGCACTCAGCAGACACAAAGCTGTGAAATCAGAGTTTTCATTAGAGAGCAAATGATGCTTGCTTGTGTACCTTAAAAGTATCGTGAACAGACCAAGCTACCCCGAACCGTTCTCAATTCTCCTCTAAGGGCAAATTTGTCCCAGTAGTCTCTTTACACTTATATTAATTGCCTCAATTTTTCACACAAAAACTAATGAAAAAAAAGTTGACTTACTGTAAAAAACTAAAACTCATTTGAAGTTTACAACTTTAAGGTTAAAAGACAATAATGACTTTTAGAAAAAATATCCACAATCAGTAGTTGTAAAACTGCAGTATACAGAGCTTCCTAAACCTGTCTGAAACGAAGAGCCAACAAGGAAAGCACCAAACACTAGTTACACACAGTTTAAACTCTAGTAATAAAGTGTGCATCACCAGTAATATTCTAAGAGTCCTCACAGCAGAAGCACTCAGCTTACAAAGAAAATTTACAAAGAACAGTGAATAATAATATAAACTGAAATATATTATTGTCTTCATTTTTCTATAACTAGCATACATCCAATTTCGACATTGCAGGAAGCTGTGTCAATCTGTTTAAGCAATTGTCCCTTAGCTCCTTAGGTGGGTATTTTTTCAGCTCGGGGAACTAATGCCATCCAGACATCTAACATGATAAATTAAGTATGATGTATAAACCTAAAAATATGAAATAAATCAGCCTCAAGGCAGTAAAATGAAAAAAATATATATTAACTTATAATAACAACAGAGTAAGTAAATTTGGCCATGATATACAAAGAGGCATACAAAGATAGTAGATGAAGCAGGAAGTCATTGTCAGAATCTTCTGGTTGTACCACCTGTGCAATCTTTTGTTTTTGTTTTTGTTTTTTTGTTTTTCGAGACAGGGTTTCTCTGTGTAACCCTGGCTGTCCTGGAACTCACTCTGTAGAGCAGGCTGGCCTCGAACTCAGAAATTCACCTGCCTATGCCTCCTAAGTGCTAGGATTAAAGGCGTGTGACACCATGCCTGGCACTGTGCAATCTTAAGTACACAGAAACAAATACTTTTTTGTATTAACAAATACTGTGTACTTAAAAACTGATCAAATGAATAAATACATTGTTTTTAAACCTAGGCCATGAAAGCACAAATATACTATTTCCTCAGTGAAGAAATTCCTACATAATCAACAACTAAACTAAAATTTCATATTTGAGGGAACAGAAGTACACACAATTTAGGATTCTGAAATACCTTCACTATCTTCTGGATTTTCCTCCTCATTTGAGGCTTCAATATCTTCATCCTCTTGGGCAGAAACAGTGGAAGCAACACTTTCACACTGAGATACATCTCGTTCCTCACGGGGTTTCCGTGAAGCCTAAAGGCATGAAATAATAATTCAATCATAGTGAGTTAAATAACCAAAGGAGAAACAAAGCAAACCATTTCATTCCTGAAACAATATAGTATTACATAGTAGTCAGAAAGCATGTGGGTACAGCAGAATCTATGCTTGGAGAATCTACGCTTGGGAGGACAGGCAACCACAAATTGGCCTTTTGGGCAATGGACGACTTCCATGAACCCTACTAAAACTTAACACTAAATCACACTTACATCTGCATCTCAGCACTTGGGAAGCTGGGGGGCCACAGAAGAGTGTTCAAGTTCAAGGCCAACCTGTCTTATATGGGACTTTGTTTCAACCCCTATACTCTCCAAAACACTTTTTTTGAACCATTTTGGAAATTGTAATTTTGAAACCACAGCCAGTTCAGATAATATTTATTTTATCCAATAAAAAAGAACATATGATCACATTCTACTAACGATAACAAATATGACATATAGAAGACAGAAAATTATATTTGAAAGATGACTTTTCATGATTTCAAAATAGCTAGACATCCTAAATATACTAACTGGTACATTTCATTTTAAATCTTTTAGATAAATATTTACATCTTTGTGTGCATACCAAAAGGTCTTGCATAGTTTCATATAGTTATACATTCTACTTTTGAAAACCCAAGGTTTGGGGCTGGTGAAATGGCTCAGTGGGTAAGAGCACCCGACTGCTCTTCCGAAGGTCTGAAGTTCAAATCCCAGCAACCACAAGGTGGCTCACAACCATCTGTAACATGATCTGACGCCCTCTTCTGGAGTGTCTGAAGACAGCTACAGAGTACTTACATATAATAAATAAATAAATCTTTGGAAAAAAAAAAAAAAGAAAGAAAACCCAAGGTTTATACTGAATATATCGCTGCTATCGTATTTAAAATGATTTCTGTTATTCTCATTCATACACAATTAAAATTCTGCTTTAAGTAATTTGCTTACTTGCTTGCTTGCTTTCCTTCCTTCTTTTTTTTTTTTTCTCTGAGACAGGATTTCCAGGCATAGTCCTAGCTGTCCTGGAACTTGCTCTGTAGACCAGGCTGGCCTCAATCTCAGACATTCATCTACATCCATCTACTTCTGCCTCCAGAGTGCTGGGATTAAAGACATGTGCCAGTACACCAGACTTAAGTAATTTTCAATGTTTGATATTATTAGTGGTTCAATGAACACTAAGGAGTAAAATAATTGCATAGGAAGCATATTGTTCTTGGTATTACTATTCCATTTTTTTATGATTAATGAAGGCAAAGATTTTGTTGATTAAAAAATGTTCTATCTATCTTACAAATTATGTTATACTGAACATTGACAAGTATTAATAAATTATGTAATGTCTTCTTGAGATTTTTTTTAAAAATGAAGTCTCTATGACTAAAATGACTAGACAGAGGTTTTAAAAACTGTAATTTAGGCATGTGGTAGTGCACCCCTTTAATCCCAGCACGTGGGAGAGGCAGATCTCTGAGTTAGGCCAGCCTATTCTACAGAGTGAGTTCCAGGACAGCCTCGACTACACAGAAAAACCCTGTCCCAAAAAACAAACAAATAAACAAGCCTGTATTTTAATATATTGTTAGAGAAAAGGCATACATATACATGTCCATATATATCATATATATGAAAGCTAAAGGTCAGGTCTCTCTTTCTACTATGTGGATTCTGGGGATCAAAACAATTTTACGTAAAAAAATGATAAGTAAAACACTTACCACTACTGCTCTACTCACTTTCTGTTTATGTTGCTGCAAAAGGTTGTCAAGATTATGCCGTCTTTTATAGTTAAAATAGAAGTTTTTGCACTGGGCTTCACTTTTAGTTCCCACCATTTTAGCAATGGCTGCCCAGTTACGACCATGTTCTACCAGGCCTGCATTTTAAAAACAGAGCAAATATTAAGTGATCAATCCACCTGTTTGAGCAAGCAAGAGAAATATTAAAAGCAACTTGAATACCGATATAAAACCAATAACACTAAAAGTATACTTTCAGATATTTGTTAATATACTTCAATATTTACTGAAATAGTTACTGGTACAGAACTCACTTACTCTTTTATACATTCCCTCAAATTTAACACTTTTGATAGACTTTGTCCTTCACAGATCCCCCACAGGGGTAAGAATAAAGCTGGATCTACAGAAATGGCTCAGATACTTGCAAAATGAAGAAACTGGGTATTTCTAGATCCTTAGAGATAGTATTTTAATAATAAAAATATATAAATTATTCAATGTATATAAAACTTATTATAAACAGAACTTTTTAGCTAATGCACTAATACCTTCTAAAAAGTTAAAAGTTAAAAGGGCTAGGGAAGGGCTTAGGGGTAAAGCAACTGCCTAGCATGCATAAGGCCTAGGCTCGTCCTGCAAATAAACAGATCCCAATTCAGTACTTCTCTAATCATAGATACACACTAAATACATGCAAACACATATACACTTATTCAAAGAATAAAAATATGGAATTTCATATATAGATATATGGAGAGCTATATAAAATTAAGATACATAACGAGTAAAGATGAACATTGGTTTTAAAGACTAATATGAATAGCTCCATTCCAATAAAATAAAAATTGGAAGATCAGGTATGGTGGCATACGCCTGTAATTCCAATATTTAGAAGACTGAAGCAGGAGGACTGGAAGTTCAAGGCCAAGTTTGAGGCTACATGATTTGTTGTATCAAAAACAAAAAAACAAATATACTTAAAAAAAATAAAAGAAAATTAGGGGTTGGGAGGATAACTCAATAAGGAAGTACTTGTAGTACAATCGAAGGAGTTGTACTTAAATCTGGACAATCATCTCAGGGTAGGGGCTGGGGGGATGGCTCAGAAGGTGAAACTGCTCACCCTGCAAGTCTAACAATCTGAGTTCAATCTCGAGAACCCACACTCTGATAGTGGCACGAGAGAAGTACAAATCTTTCTAATAATTAAACACGTTTAACATCCGCTACTTATGGTAAATAAACAAACGTATATGTTTAACAAAATATTAAACAAAAATATTTCAAGACAGATACTTAAAACTACTTAATTTTCAGAAAATATTGCTTATGTATGATTCAGAGCACACCTTTAATCCCAACACTTGGGAGGTAGAGGCAGGTGGATCTCTGTGCGTTCAGGATCAGCCCCAGGACAGCCAGGGCTATTACTTAAAGAAAGAAACCTTAGCTGGTGGGGGTGGGAAAAGGATGGGACATTCATCATTACCTGATTAACAGTAAGTAGATTAATACCAAGCATGTCAACAAATGGCTAAACTACATATAATAATTGCTTTTAAGGATTATAAGATAGTGTTGATTAGCTTTCTGTAAATTACTATTTACGCTGTAAAAAATTTTAGTTCACTTTCAAATTATATTGCAGTAATAAACACTGACGGAAAAAGAGTCTATAAAGTGCTTTGGTGTAATGAAGACCACCCAACTACTAAAATAGCAGATACAGGACTCAAATTACTGTCTGAAAAAAGAAAAGAAAAAAATTACTGTCTGCTTGGCCACAAACATTACAATCTCAATTCTGACTCATTTTCTTGGTGGTATATAATTAAAAGACTTAACTAGTTGAGTGGATAAAAGTGTTTGCTGAATGAGTCTAATGACCTGAAATGAAACCCCAGCCTATACATACAAAGCCAGAAGCAGTAACACATACCCTAGAAGACAGCACTCCCATGTGAGTGATGGGGGAAAATAGAATTGGTTGGAAGCTCATCAATGGAATGCAACAGAAACACAACCAAGAGACCAGACCCTGCCTCAAAAGCAAAACGGAGGGAAGGAGAGAACAGTATTCCTTTGACCTTCACTTGTGCTCCATTGCATGTGTCATGCACACACAACTAAATAAACAAACCAGTCATTAAAAGAAAGACTTAACCAAATAGCAAACAAGGAAACAGTCTCCATTCTATTCAATACAACTTGTGAATAATAAAAATATAATTTCACATTCATAATTTACCCTCAAATAATGTCTAATGCATATAATCACAACTCTTGTAGAAATATCAAAATAGCACTCTGCTCTTGAATGAAAATCAAAATAAAACTCCAGACAGAATCATAAATTCCTCAAACAGCTTCAAATATACTAAAGTTATTATTTACTGGATACTACTTAGTTAAATTTACTTCAAAATTCTATTTACCTTTTTAGGAATATAAATGGGGTCAAGGCTGACCTTGAACTTATAGACAAGGCTGACCTAATCTTTGTACATGTGCATACGTATGTGTGTGTGCTCTACTTGCACTCAGGTATACACGTGTGTTTGAACTGTTTGTGTGTGTCTGTGTGTGGCTTTGCTGTTTTATATGGTATGTATATACCATGTGTATCCTTGGTGCTCATGGAAGCCAGAAGAGAGAACTGGATCCCCTCATATTGGAGCTACACACGCTTGTGAGCCGTCATATCACTGGTGGGGAGTGAAACCAGGTCCCCTAGAAGAATAGTACTCTGGACCACTGAACCATCATCTCTCTAGCCCCTGACCTAGTCTTCTCAATTAAAAAAAAAATTGTTTTATTTCACCCATTACCAATCTTAAAAATAAAACAAAACGATAAACTCTAAACGTTACAGATTGTTGTCCATTACCTTTTTTAGCAACTTCCATTTCTTCTTCTGTCCATCTTGAAGTCTCAACAGGTTCTGTAGAAACTGAAATAAAAAGAAAACTCAGGCAAAAGACATCCAAACTGAACCATCCATTCAAAAAATTCATTTAACTAATAACTTATTTCTCTTGTATAATATTAGTATCCGCTTCTGAAGAGCCAATTTGATGGAAAAATTCTACACTTCTTAGTGTCAAGATCTTTCTCAATATTCTCTGACAGATACCTTTGGCCATATGCTTAGCCCTACAATGACAAAGGAACACAGTGCCTCTTCCTTCCTTGCCACCAGAATATATAACCTAATCAGAGCACTCCCATAATTAAAACCCTCTGCAAGTTCTCTGCTTTGTAGCAGAAGGCAGTGCACCATGACCTGCCCAGGCCCATTTTCATCCCATCTGCTTGGCTCCAATACATCATGCTTGCCATTTATACAACACTCATTGTCTTTCTACTTCATTTTATGGTGAAGTTGGTAGCACTGAATCGCACAGATAGGGCACTTCATCACTAATATAATCCATTTAAAGAATAATGCTAAATTATTAATGTTAATATTGTTAAATTATGTTAAATAATGTTAACTGAATAATGTTAATGATGTAAATAAGGAAAATATTATATAATCCTTTTAAAGAATAGTATGATGAACAACAAAAATCTATTAAAGAATAATACTTTATAAGAAAAAGAAACTTAGTTATATTATAGTCTTAGGCCCAGTATATCTTG
This sequence comes from Mus musculus, assembly GCF_000001635.26. NCBI lineage: Eukaryota > Metazoa > Chordata > Mammalia > Rodentia > Muridae > Mus > Mus musculus. The sequence continues at coordinate 62,382,163 of NC_000077.6, forward strand.
CCTAAGAATCTATTCCTTAAATAAGCAGAAAGTGTTAAACATAGGAAAACATCTTCAACTACACTGCTGTCCATGATGGTTTAAGAAGGAGGAAACAGACAGTTTAACTACTGAGGAATAGAAAATGTTTATGTAAGCCGCCATTCTTCAGAAGCAAAATGTCAGCACACAACAGGCATTTAACAACTAAAATAGTAATTATGAATACTTGAAAATTATAAAAAAGGGCTGGAGGGAGGGCTCAGAATAGAGAACCACATTCAATTCCCAGCTCCTACATGTCAGCTAACTTTAACTCCAGTCCCATAGGATCCAACACCCTCGGCTGGCTTCCAAGGACAACAGGAATACACATGGTGCACAGATATATATGTAGGCAAAGCACACATACACAATTAATAAAAAGAATTAAATCTCAAATCTCAAGAAAAATTCCTAAAGAGAGGGAAGAAATACATGGACATTATATAACTATTCATTAATTTGTTTTTATATTATAAAACTGGGCCAGAAAGATGGCTCAGCAGGTAAATGCACTTATACTGTAAGTCTGTCAATCAGAGTTCAGGCATGAAGATTGTTCTTGGGCCTCTACACATGACCAGTGGCTAGGGTGTACCTGCACTCACCAGACACATGCACATACATGAGTGAATTAATATTTTAATGTGAAAAAATAGAAACTATTTTTGGATAAAAATAAAAAAAAGAAAAAGTTAAGAAGACAAAGTAGTATACTAATGGAAGAAAAGCTACACTGTAACTATTTTTTTTTCCAAATTTTATGTTCAAGTTTAATAATTAAAAAGTAGATTTTAAAATTACTTCTTGGGCTGGGCAGTGGTGGCGAACACCTTTAATCCCAGCACTTGGGAGGCAGAGACAGGTGGATTTCTGAGTTTGAGGCCAGCCTGGTCTACAGAGTGAGTTCCAGGACAGCCAGGGCTACACAGAGAAACCCTGTCTCGAAAACCAAAAAAAAAATCTCTTCTACTAACTGGGCTCTGGTGGTGGCGGCAGGGGTGGCGGGGGCTCCTCAGTGGCTGCAGCAGCAGCATTGGCAGCTGCAGCTTCACTTGTCATCGACCTGGTGACCCGGCCCTTCCGGCGGCCTTGGCTGTTAGCAGTCTTTCGCCCCCTTGGAGTGACCTGCTCTCTTTCTTCAGGTTCTTCTGCTGTGGCTTCCGTTCTGTCCTTTTCCTTGGTTGTTTCTCTAGAAAAAAAAGCAAATCAAAGCTTTTGTGATCTAAAATTATGGATACAGCAAAGAGTATTCTTTAAATAGAAACTGCATAAATTTATCCACTCTTTAACTTTTAAACTCTATCTTGTGAAAAACTTTATGTGAGAACTTTATCATGTGAGATTTTAATAGCTTTGAGAGATTCAAGACATGCCAGAAGAATAGACTTAAACTGTAAACATGTTTCATGTTAACTTAAAATCCAGACATTCATAAGAAAATATGAAATGATAACAGAACCACCCAGACCTGAGATGGAGCAGAAAGACTTTATAGCAATGGCTTTTTGCTTTTGTTAAATCCTGTTAAAGTTTACTCTATGAAGTGAGGTTAAAGCAGGTGACTCTTCTATAGGCTAAATAAGAAAAAGCCACACATACTTGGTAAGCATTGACTCTTAAACATCCTGCAAACAATGAAGTGTTAAAACTTGGTCCTAATGGGTGCTGTTTACAAGTGTTGGAAGAGGTAAGACCTAGTAGGTCTTTGTGTCAGTGTTAGCATAAAAGGTATAACGAGAGATCTCTCACCCTCTTTCCTTATTTCCTTTCTCTCTGTAAAATGATTAATGGAACCAACCAGTCAAATTACTACTTCTAAAACTGTAAGCTAAAAAAATTTTCTATTTCTAAGTTGATTATGACATAGGGGTTTTTTTTCTTATAGTGATGGAATGCTAACTCCATTTATACTTAATTCTAGAACATTATTAATCCGAGACTAAGAGTGGACAGAAATTTCACTACAAAGAAACCTAGGACGCTGGGGGGGGGGGGGTGCATGCCTATAACCCCAGCACTCAGAAGGCAGAAGCAGGCCCATTTTGAGTTTGAGGCTAGCCTGGTCTATAGAGTGAGTTCCACACAGTCAGGGCTACTCAGAGAACCCATCTCAAACAAAATAAAACAAAACAAGTGTGCATGTATACATAAAATAACATCCCTGCAAAATAAGGTCGTTAATTCAAACATTCTATTTACTAAAACATCCATTTCTTTCTTTGTTTCTTTCTTTTCTTTTTCTCTGCCTCCCCAGTACTAGATTTAAAGGCCTGTGTGTGTCATTACCGCCTGACTAATACTGAATTTCTTTTCTTTCTTTTTTTTTTTTTAAATATTTTCTTTATTTACATTTCAAATGTTATCCCCTTTCCTAGTTTCCCCTCCGAAAATCCCCTACCCCCTCCTTCTCCATTCCCTAATACTGAATTTCTTCATCATGCCAAGAACCCGTTAGTCAAAGCATATGTTCCTGAAAACACAGATACAGCTTCAGATCTGAACAATAGCATATATCTAACTGCTCGACTCACTTAGAGTCTTCCTTATCATCTTTTTCTTCATCATCCTTCTTTTCTTCTTCCTTTTTCTCTGTTTTTTCTGCTTTATCCTCTTCCTTTTCTTCTACTTTTTCTTCTTGTGAGGGACGGGCAATCTGCTGCTAGAACAAACCATCAATTGTAAGATACAAAAGTTAAAAAAAAAAAATCACACTGTATGATAAATTACAGTATTCACTTGGAACAACATTATTGGGGAGGAATCCCATTTACAGTAGTAGATGGGGGCACTAAGAATAAACCTAACCAAGAAAATGAAGGAAACTCTACAATAAAGAAAACAAGAAACACTTCCCTGTTCACAGACTATTAAAATGGCAATGTTAATGAAAGTGACCTAAAGATTTGGCATAATTCCCATCAAAACTCCAATGACTTTTTTGTTGTTTGTTTTGTTTTCTAGACAGGGTTTCTCAGTGTAGTCCTGGTTATCCTGGAACTTGATCTGTAGACCTGGCTGGCCTTGAACTCAAGAGAGCTGCCTGATTCTGCCTCCAAAATGCTGAGATTTAAGGTGTGCTGTACCACTGCCAGGGTTCCAATGATGTTGTTTATCAAACAAGAATAGACAATCTTATATGAAGTTCATATGAAAACACAAAGGCCCTGAATGGCCAAAGGGAAGTAGCAAAATCTGATCTCAAATTGTACTACAGAATAATAGTAACAAAACTTACATGTTGACCAATAAAATAAAGAACCCAAATTCATACAACCATAACCACTTAACTTTTAACAAAAAAGTCTAAAGCATATAATGGAAAAAGACATAAATGTTAGTAAAAATAGTACTTGGAAACTGAATATCCAAGTGTATAAGAATAAAATTATATCCATATTTCTTTTACATGCCCCCAAAAATGAATGAAAGATATTTTTAATGTAAGAGCTAAGCCTTTGAAATTGCTGGAGAAACCATGTTAAGATACAGGAAGAGCTAAGGGGTATGACTGGCACAGCCCTTCTGGAAATCACTAGAGCTATCTCCACCAGTATGGAGAGCAAAAACAAAATCACCAAAAACTCTGAAGATTCCTTCAAAAACCACTTTAAGACCCAATAAATGTTTTAAGAAAAGTAAAAAAAACACAAAAGACTCTTTAAGGGTAGTCAGAGGGCTCCTTACACATACATGTTAATTGCTATACTGGTCACTAGGGTTAAGAAATGGAGCTGACTTAAATGTCCATCAACAAACAAACAAACAAACAAATAAATAGTGATACAATACACAATTTTATTTTATTCGGACTTAAAAAATGAAATCATGGTACGTACAAAAAAATAATGAAGTGGAAATAATTGTTAAGTAAAATAAGGCAGACTAAGGCAGTCAAGGTATGAAATTCAATGCATGTTTGTGTGTCCGCATGTCATGAAAGGAGGACATGAGCAAACGACCCTATCATAAAGGAGGGAAAAGCACTGGGGACAGAGGAAGGAGGAGACATCAAGGTAGGGTAGTCTACAGAGCAGTGAGGAGGGATGAACAACAACAAAGCAAGAATGAAATTCAATAATACCCATTACTTTGTAAACTAATTTTTTAAATTGGATAGAAGACAAATAAAATGTATTTCTCTTTCACATGTTATACAATCTACCTCTGATGATTTTCTCTCACTTCTGAAATTACAGATTAAGTTTCTGGAAACTCCCTAACGAGCATAGGTCACTCTGTATACCCCATTTCTCAGTGTCCTGGTATTCCTACTGTTCTGGTGTAAAAACACACATCTTTTCTAACAGTCAGCCATACTCACAAAACTTCTCGCAGGCAAAAAACAGGGGTGGACTCTTTACCTATAGGCACTGCCTAAGCCTGCAGACACTATGACATGGGAAGCCTTCTCTTTACCTGCAGTCCAACCTCTTTCTTCCTACAAGGTCAATGCTGCTTATCTATCGATCTTCAGCATGGCTTATCCTCTACTATTCTAATAATTTTTCAGAGTCTGTCAAGGACTGCATCTTCTATTGCGTGCTATAATTCCCTCACTTGTACATGACCTTACCAATTTTTCAATCTAGTTAATTTCCAAGTTTCACTTGCATCTGGATATTTACTTAGAAAACTTTTGAGATATCAGGGGATTTTGTAACTACAAGATGATTTATTTTACAATTGAGAATGCTTTTTTCAGCTCTGACTTCATATTTCTAACAGAAGGTAAATATAAGACTTGTTTCAAATGCTAATATAATAACCTAGAAGCTGGAGAGAAGGCTCAGCAGTTAGGAGCACTGGGTGTTCTTCCAGGAGTTCTGAGTTCAACTCCCAGCACCCATTTTTGGTGTGTAGACAGGCATTCAGACACAATACCCATATATATTAAATAAACAAATCTAGGAAGGGAGAGAGGGAGGGAGGGAGGGAGGGAGGGAGCAAGCAGAAGGTTGATTCAAATGCTAATAGCCCAACCCCTATACAAATACAGTATCAGTCTGTTGCTCTGAAGGAGCAAGGTGGCATGCTAATGACAAAGTCTGCTTTTTCTTTAGTGTATTAGCTGTGTGATCAATAAAAAGGTTCATAACTCAAATACATGATGGGTCATGGCAGTTAAATATAAGAAAGGGGTTAAAATTTCCCATAGAATTCAATGATACAAGTAATCTTTCCTTTATTTTTCACTGTTTTAAAATCCCACACATTTTCCTGCTGCCTGAAACCTAGACAAGGTCTGATTTCAGTTCCCTGGTATTAGGGAGAAACAAGCAACTGCACTCCTGCACTAGCTCAGAGAGTGGGAAGGCGGCGGCAGCTCCCAACTCTGCAGAGATTGTGGCAAAGACCACAGAAACTGATAGTCATGTTACTCAAGTGCAGAAAGGACACTTTTCTAGAGGTTTTCTCATTGTTTTGCATGCTGATGAGGTTGTGGTCGTAGCAAAGAAGGCAGAGATTTAAATCTTACTTCTGGGCAATTTGATGGAGACCTATCATAACAGTGAGTGGTTTAAACAAGAGGTAGTTGAAGTTCCTCTGTTTCAGGCAAATATGTAGAGAGCCACCAGTACATGTGGTTTTAGGATGTGGTAGGTTCTAACCTCAATTTACTCCTGACAGGCTGGCTGCAGCAGAATAGGCCCATTCAAAAGGAAACTTTCTCTAAGTGCTTTCAATAGACCCAGCGGCTCTTGTATGGGTTTCTTTCCTTCAGAACGGATACTCACAGTCAAAAAAACAAGTTTCATTTAGCTAGGCAAGGTCCTCCTAGCATGAAATAAGATATTCTCTACAAATAAAAAAATAAAAAGCCAGGCGTGGTGGCACACGCCTTAATCCCAGAACTCGGGAGGCAGAGGCAGGCGGATTTCTGAGTTCGAGGCCAGCCTGGTCTACAAAGTGAGTTCCAGAACAGCCAGGGCTACACAGAGAAACCCTGTCTCGAAAAACCGAAAAAAAAAAAAAAATTCAAAGTAAAAAAAATAAATAAAAGGTGCCTGTATTCAGTGTGAACATTGCCTGGGGAATTTTAGGGTAGCATCAAGAACTGCTGTATCTAACTGTATTCCTAACACCTGTAGATATATTCTATTTTTTTATAGCCAAAAAATCTCAAGTTAAACCTGGCAGTGGTGTATACCTTTAATCTTAGCACTAGGGAGGCAGAGGCAGGTGGATCTCTGTACTCTCTACGGAGTGATTTCCAGGACAGCCATAGCTACACAGGGAAACCATGTCTCAAAGAAGGAGGGGAAAACCCCTCAAATTAATAAGACAGAAAAAAATACTGAATTCCCCCACTTAGTAGACACTTTGAGTTGTCTAGTAACAAAATGACTGAGTGATCTGACACAGCAAAGAGGAAAAGAGAATGCAGCACTACTTGACTACCACGCACGTCTGCTTTAAAATGTATTCAGGTAAGAAAATTTCTTAAGCCTCTTATCAAAGATATTAGCAATTAATACCTTTATGGTAACTAAATTTCAGACTAACTTTACAGAGAACAAATCAGTCTCAGCATTGTCCTCTGAGGATTCTGGCAGCACACAGTTTCCATACTGATGCTAGCATATACACATCACTGATGCCAATCACAAATGCAAAAAACAAGGTTCTAAACACAGATCCATGGGACAGGTAATCGTGTAAAGCTCTTGGCATCATACTCAAATTTTAGCCTTTCTTCCTAAGTATAGTCAATACTTAACAGGTTAGACAGACATCCTTCCAACTGTAAAACTACAAAATATGTTTCTGGATGCTTTCAAAGACAAAAATATGTTGGTGACAAGACAGAGAAATAAACAGTGTCAACATAGAGGAAAGGCAAAAAAATCCTGAAAAAGGAAACCAAGTATTTGAAAATGAAGAGAGTGTTGTTTAACAATGACTTATGTGACAGCTCTGGTCACAAACAGGCAATATAAAAATCCTATCTGTATGTAGTCCCATGGGGACATACCAGGTGTGAGTGAATTTACACCATGTCCTAACAAAACAAATTCTGTTTTTTCCTTTTTGTTTAAAAGGTGTGTGTGTGTGTGTGTGTGTGTGTGTTTATGCACAGGCACCATAGACACCAGAAGAGTGTAGACATCAGGCAGTTGTAAGCAACCTGACTCAGGGTGATAGGAGCCATACTGGGTCCTCTGAAGAGTATTAAGTGTTCTTACATAAAATAATATTCCTCTTTCGCCTTTCATTTTTATTGTATGTGTGCCTCTGTATGGACATGCACATTAAAGTCCAGGTGCCACTGGAGGCAAGGAGAGCATATCTGACCTTCCAGATGGACTCCCAGGAGGAGGTAAGTAGCCACTGTGGGTGCTGACAATAAAACTGTATAAGAACGGTGCGCACTCTCACCCACCCCACTACCTCTCCAGCCCAAGCATATTTTTAACTGTGGAGTGCAATTAACACCTGTCTGAATATTCTTTTGTCTTCATATTTCCATCAACTTTGAAACAATTATTTAGTAAAACTAATATACCTGATTTCTGCCTCTGCGTTTTCCATAATTCCTTCTCACGAGGGCCTTATAATTCTCATTTTTCTTGGTTAAATAGTAATATAAAACACAATCAGGAACACTCTGTAATAAAAAAAATATTTAATGTTTCATTTCAATTCTGTAATAAAAATATTCAAATTTTTTATATTTTATTTCATGTTCAAATATAAATAAGGTATTTTCAAGAAAAATTTCTAGTGTAACCAAATCATAAATTAAAAACAAAACCACATGGCCCTAAGTTAAAGCATAACTAGGCAAGACAGACAAGGGAACTAATATACAAGACATCTACAGTTGCTTTAATCCAAATTATATGAACGATACAAAGTTCATCAAAAACATTCAATGTGTTCTTACTAACTGGCAATATATATATATATATATATATATTATATGCTCAAAAGGGTCTCTTATGATGTTTTAATCAAAAACATTAAAGCTACTTGACTACAAAAAAAGCAGCAGAAGGAAATCAGGACTGTTATTTTAACCAGAGAACTAATGACCTTTAAAAGCCCAAAGTAACTAATGTATTCTTGGGAATAGACGTTAAGATTATTTTTGAAAAAAAAAAAATGATGAAAAGGTTGCTGTTGGTTCTCTGAAAAAAAAAAACTATATTCACTTAACTTCTTTCTGTTGTTTTGTTTTCCATTACAGGTTTCTCTATGTAGTCCTGGCTGTCCTGGAACTCACCCTGTAGATCTGGGTGGTCTTGAACTCAGAGATACTCCTGCCTCTGTCTCCACAGTGCTGGGATTAAAGGTGTGCACCACCACCTGCTGGCTACTTAAAAAAATTGTGTTTGTTTTGTTTTGAGATAGGGTCTCAACTATGTAGTTCCTACTGGCCTAGAACATACAATGTAGACGAGGCTAGCCTTTTGTCTCTGCAATGCTGGGTACCTCCACATCCAGCAGTATTTATTTCTAGTTTGTGTGTGTGCACATGTGTAGGTATGTGTAGAAGCCAGGTGTATTAAGGTCACCCTGAATTGGAATTACAATTGGTTGTGAACCATTTTATGTGACTCTCTGCACATGCAGTAGACATTCTTAGCCACGGTAGCATTTCTAGCCCCTGTGCTTAGGACTATAATATAAATATAGCCATCATTTTATACATTAATAAAGCTCCCAGATGTTTTCATCTATCATAGTCATTTGTAAATTCAGTTCTAATTAACTACAATTGCTTGTCAGAACACACAGCAAAAAATGCCAACACATCACAAGCCTAAAAACACCTCAGTGTTTCTTCTTACCTTCCTTTCCAAATAGGATGCAATTAGTCCAAAGTTTTTTGGATGCTGGATAAACCTGAGTTTAAAAACAGAAACAATACTGAGATATATCACTCAGCCCAAAAGAAGATTTCTATAACATTTTAGATTCCCCCAGAAGCCTAGGAAACAACAAAGAAAACTGGGGTAGAAAAATGTAAGAGGCAGAAGATGGAGAGGAAAGCTGTGATTGCTATTTTCAGGATATGACACCATCATTGCATTCGTAAACTCAAAGCAGAAGTTACCTGCACAAGACCTATGCCAATATCACAATATCCTTTTCACATTCCAGCAAGGAAGGGTCAAGGACTCTTGAGACCCAATCTCAGTGGAGGGGCTACTGGCATTTAACGGCTGATAAGAAAGGGAAGGCTATTTTTCCTCTGTTAAGTAGTTAACAATGCTTTAGAAAATAACCTCATGGCCAACTCAATGGGTCACACTTTTTTAAAACAAACATGAAAATCAAAAATAAATGTATTAGGAAGAAGTTGAGAGGGAGTAGAAAAGAATGGGAGAGAGAGTAATGGGATGGATATAATAAACTATATGCATTTATGAAATTATTCAAGATAGAAATATTAATAAGAATATATACACATACAAATGTTTTAACAAAATAAGAAATAACTAGGAGAATAATGTCTAGCCTAAATCAAAGTGACTCCTCACTTCCCACTGGATAACAAAGATATAAAGAATTTTGTTTTAGCTCTCTTCTTCCCCTCTATTCTCTCTACCACTGATTTGTCTCTCCCTTCCAATAAAACCTCTTCCACATGGAAAAAAAAAAGAATTTTATTTTAAAGAATTATTTACTTATGTATATAAACTGTCTTCAGAACACCAGAAGAGGCCATCAGATCTCATTACAGATGGCTGGGAGCCACCATGTGGTTGCTGGGAATTGAACTCAGGACCTCTGGAAGAGCAGTCAGTGCTCTTAACTGTTGAGCCATCTCTCCAGCCTCTGATAGAAAGAATTTTTAAATGGCCGAGTTTTTAAAGGATAGTTTTTAAATTTTGTTTTTTTTTTGGTTTGGTTTGTTTTTTGAAACAGGGTCTTACTATGTAACCCTGACTGTCCTAGAGCTCACTGTGTAGACTGGCCTCAAAATCATAGAACTGCCTGCCTCTGTCTCTGAAGGGCTGGAATTAAATGCACACACCACCACATTCTTTTATTGCTAAATGTTTAAAGGAAACTACCTACCTGAATCCATGGTTATTGTAAGGCACAGAAATCTGTCCTATAACGAGCCTCCCAAAATTAACCTGTACTGCACCCAAGTTAAGGAATCTTTCCTAAAATGATTCCAGATGCCCATTTCTGTTAACCATTATCCTACCTCCAAGCTTAAAGGAAGATAAGTTTATCTATTACTCACAGCATTTACTCCAAGGCCAAACTGGAATGAAAGCTTTGTGGAAAGAGTTCACTCTCAAGTAAAAGCCAAACACTTTTAATAACTTCTATAAAACAATAATTTAACAGTTAAAATTACTTGTCCTTAAAGATCTCCTTTTCATGGTCAGTCCAAACATTCATAAACTGTCTGTCTTTATAAACCTTCATTGGATCCTCCATCAGCCCATTCATATTGATGAATTTGACCCTTCTTTGTTCTGCATCAAACATCATAGGTGGAATCACAGAAAGCTGACGCATTTGCTTCTCATTATTCTGCAAAAAATAAATGCAGTTTAGTTGGGATAATATTCAAACTAAAATTTTAAGGAGATATAGACTTTAACAGGTAAAAAAATCTGCAACTTAATGACAATGTCATACATCATAGCATGTCTTTTATAATTATTTCTAAGATATTTACACTGAATTACATGAATTACAGAGAATTCACTTAAAACTACTACTTGTTACTAGCTTATAAGAGGGGCCTGTAAAAGCCTGTCTCGAAAAACCAAAAAAGAGGGCCTATAAAAACGTAACTTGACTCAATGAACAGAGGAAAGGCTCTGGAACAAGAACCACTAGTTCTGCTACCCACAGCACTATGGCCCTGTACCTTCCTGTGCCTTAGTTTCATAAAATAGTAACAACTAGAATCTCTTTCTTATATTTTAGTTTAGTGAGATAATACATAAAAATGTACTTATTACAGCAATTTTAAGTACCAGGTCCACTCTTCAAAACAGTAAACCTACAGTAATCTACTACAACTTGAATCAAAATAGTCACAGAAAAAATAAACAGGTGTCCATAGATTAGTAGAGATCAAAGTAGACAGGTTCACAATACTATTTTTTGTTTTGTTTTTTTGTTTGTTTGTTTTTTAGAGACAGGGTTTCTCTGTGTAGTCCTGGCTGTCCTGGAACTCACTCTGTAGACCAAGCTGGCCTCAAACTCAGAAATCCGCCTGCCTCTGCCTCCCAAGTGCTAGGATTAAAGGCGTGGGCCACCACTGCCCGGCTGATACTATTTCTTTTTAATTTTTACTTCATGTGCATTAGTGTTTTGTCTGCATGTATGTCTGTGTGAGGGTGCCAGATCTCCTGGACCTGGAATTACAGACAGTTGTGAGCTGCCATGTGGGTGCTGGAAACTAAACCTGGATCCTCTAGAAGAGTGGCCAGTGCTCTTAATTGATGAGCCAACTCTCAAGCCCCTCGCATTCATTATTTTTTTACTTGTTAGTGTGCTGAAAACATGCAAGCATAGGTTTTATATGCCTGATTTCTAAATCGTTCAATAATGTTAAACTAAATCTACCTTAGTTTATTTTTCAAATGTACTACTACTTGAATATTTAAGTTCTCCACAACTCTACCCTTGGAAGATTACTTATTATTTATGTATGTATTTATACATAGCATTTATTTTTAAAATACACAACTATAAATAATTATTCTTAGAGGAAAACTACAGCAAAAATAACTTTCAACTTTTTAAACAAAATTTCAGAAACTCTGTATCAAAGAAGAAAAAATAGTAGATAGCGTTTGGACTTTGTCACAGAAAAACTGAGATTAGAGTTATTTTGAGAGTTTCCTGTATCTCAGACTGTATCTGACAACTTCCAATATGGATTTTTTTTTTCATCTCTGCACAGAGATCAGCATGCCTCTGCCTTCCAAGTGATGGGATTGAAAGCTTGTGCCATGCTCAGCTATGATCCCTGTTGTTTGGTTGGTTTGTTTGTGTTTTTGATTGTTTGACTTTGGTTTGTTATTTGGGGGGGGAGGGGCAATGTCTCATTAAGCAGTCCAAACTGAGCTGAAACTTGCAGTCCAGACCAACTCAGAGAGAGCAGCCTGGCCCTGCCTCTGGGATAAAGGCCTCACCACAGGAACAGGTGTTTTGTTAAATTATGTGCATGGCATGTGAGTACAGGGGACCTCTCAGGACATCATCAGATCTCCTGAAGCTGGGGTTACAAACCGTTGTGAGCGTAAACTCAGGTCTTCTGAGAGGTGAGGCATGTCTCCAGTTTCATCTTTGGGTTAGTTTTTTTAATCCCAAAGTGGTCATTTTCACTCAAATTTTCTTGCTTAAAATGTAAGTACCTTTGCCTGGGACAGCTTACCTGCCTCTCGATTTACAGATATTGCTGTGGTCATCACCACAGCCTCTGGGGAGCAAGCAGAGGCTCCTTCCCCCCTTGCTGGAATGGAGCCAGAAGCTCAGCATGTCAGCCAGCTCTGCACCCATTACTTCTCACTTTCACACTGAGCCCATCATCCCTTCTAGCCTCGCCTCCCCGGGCCTCTGGTATGTCCTTATCAAGGACACAGTGATGGGCACCTTCTTTTGTTTCTCCAGATAGGGTTTCCTTATGTAGCCCTGGCTATCCCAGAGCTTGTTCTATAAACCAGCTGTCCCTGAATTCACAGAGATCTGCCTGCCTCTGCCTCCCAAGTCATGTGTCACCACCTTCCAGCCAATCAGAGCTATTTCCTTAACTGTTCCCAGGTCTCCTTGCTGACAAAAGAATCCTTGTAAAACATTTAATTACACTACTTGAAACCAAGAAATGGTTGATCTTAGTCTTTAGAATACTTCAAGCACTATTACCTAAAGTGTCCTCATTTACATACTGATAAACATTTACCCCCTGAGCTACAGGACTAAAATGCTTATACAGTTAGAGAATTAACTTGAATGAATCAATTTTCTTACCTCCTGTTCAGAAAGACCATCAATAATTTCAGAAATCTCATGCTCACTCCTAGCAATGGTGGCTGAAAGACCAGCTCCCCTCTGACCAACTCTAAATATGAAGAAAAAATACAAATATATTTAAAGACTTTTTATGAAGACATAACAAATTAGTATAAATACTGGAACTATACAGACCAAGCTGGCCCCAAAAATCAAAGATCTGCCTGTCTCTGCTTCCAAGTGATAGAATTACAGGCACACACACCACTGCCTAGCTTAAAGTAGGACTTTTAAAATAAATATTTTATAATCACTCTTTGAAACTTTGTTCACATGAACAATTTATCTTGATCACATCCACCTTCCATTCCTCCCTTTCAAGATTTCTACATTTTTGTTGTTGTTGTTGTTGTTTACTTTTCTGTGTAACCCACTGAATTCAATTGGTACTATCTGGAATGTTGACTGATGTTGGGTTGATCATATACAAGTCTGTACATATAACTACAACTCCTTAAGTTCATTAGTGAAATATCTACATCATGTCCATGTCTGTAAGATAGGACACACAATGGCACATTTTTGTGTATATGCATGTCTATGATGCAGGTATGTCTGTAAATGTGTGCAGATATTGGGTGTCTCCCTTGATGACTCTGTATTATTAAGTAGGACTTTTTTTCTAAACCAATAGAAAGTCAAAAAAATAAATAAATAAAACCAAACCAAACCTGAAATTCAGTGAATACTTTCAAGACGTATGCATAAATCACTACCAAATTAGCAACAACTTAAATGTTAAGAGATTTAAGTTACACGTTGGACTGGGGATACATTACAACTCAGTTGGTAAAGTGTTTGTCCTACATGCATCACTACCTGGGTTTGATCATTAGCACCACAGACAGACAGACAGACAGACAAAAAGGTTGTATATTCTAGTTAGAATAGTGCACTGAGTAATGGGGTACCTATATTAAAAAAGAAATGATTGATGCCATGTCTAATTTTTGTCTGTATTCTAAATAATGGCAGAGCAAGCTTAGAAAAATACATTGCACATTTCTAAAATATAAGGAAAAGTACCAAAACAGAAAATTAAGTTTAAGATATTTGTAAGTTTGTATGGGCATTACTAATGAGGTTTCATTCATACCTATTTTCTACACATAAAAACCTATCAAAATACAAAGTGTGGTTCACTCCCAGCACCAGGAGGCAGAGGCAGATGATCTCTGTAAGACTTAAGACAGACAGATCTCTATAGCAAGTTTCAGGACAGCTGAGGTTACATAAAAAGACTGTCTTTAAAATAAATAAATACATGAGTCAAAATTTATCTACTAAACTCACCACCCCCCCGGGCAAAGAATTTTTCTTTAACTCTTATTTTTATTTTATATGTCTGAGTGTCTTGCCTCCATTTCTGACTGTGTACCACACACATGCCTGGAAACAACAAAGGCCAGTAGAGGGCATCAGCTCATAGGTAACCAAACCTGGGTTCTCTGCAGGAACACCAAGGACTCTTAATCACAGAGCCATCTTTCAGCACACAGAATTTCTTGATTCAATAATGAATTTCATGCTATTTCATTATGTTTGATTATTAAGGAACATTCAGGCCTGTTCGTACTGTCATTTTGAAGAAAATTAGAACTTCCAAGAATTAAAGGCTTAAGATGAGGGAGGATTTGGCTCAATTGGCAGAGTGCTTGCCTGCCTAACATGCACAAAGCCCCAGCACTGCATAAACTAGGCATGGTGACACACAGGAACTTGTAATGCCAACACTTGGAAAGTGGAGGCAGAGGGTCTCAAGCCGCATAGTAAAATACCAAGTCAGCCAGGGCTACTGACCTACTCCAGATCCTGTCTCAAAGGTGAAGGAAAAAAAAAAAAGTAAAGGCCTAGGGCCACAGACATCTTCTGATGCCTCAGAAGTTAAAGACAACAGGGTGCTCTTCCGGAGGACTCAGGTTCAATTCCCAGCATCCACATGGCAGCTCACACTTGGCTATAACTCTAGTTTCAAGGGAATCTAAGGCCTTCTGGCCTCCGTGGCTACCATGGTGCACACAGGCACACAGGCAAAACATTCATTCACATGCATAAAACAGTTAATGAAAGATATTCACTTAGATTTGACATGCAAATTAGATATACAAAATAATATTAAATTCACTAAGAAATTATCCTCAGAGCTGGCAAAATGGTCCATGCGGTTGCCATTAGATCCAATGGACTGGGCTAATACTAGTTGGTGGGTTCAGAGAACCTACTCCCACAAGTTGTCCTCCGACCTTCACATCAGATCAGTATTACTATGGCACATGAGCCTCCCACATACAACCCCCAAAATGAATAGTAAGTATAATTTTAAAAACTTAAGTTCAAAATTAAAATTTCTTGTAGGCAGTGGTGGCGTACACCTTTAATCCCAGCACCCAGGAGGCAGAGGCAGACCAATCTCTGAGTTTGAAGCCAGTCGTCTACAGATCAAATTCAAAGACAGCCAAGGCTACATAGAGAAATCTTGTCTCAAAAACAAAACCACCCAGCCCCTCACCTGCAGCAGCACTCCAGAGAGCAGGCCCTGCACCTGGCCTGAGCAGCACAATAGAGCCGGCCCTATTGGCATGGCCACAGGAGAGGGCATGAGAATAGAGAGCCAGCTCTGCCCCTTGCCTGAATCATCCGGTGAGCTAGCTGAGGCAGTGCTGGAGAGCCCTCCCTGGTGGTGTGGGTACGGGAAATATGGCAGGCTTATTAGCTCAGATGCCACCCAGGCCCAGATCCAGGGCTTTGAATTGACCCACCCCAACATCTGCCCCATCAATGAACAGCTGGAACACTCGAAGGGGACGGTCCTACAGATTCAAAGCAGCAGGATCTCCATGACACAGGGAAAGAAGTGTGGACAAAAGGATATTCTGTGGACACACTATGACACACTACAGCCTGCACAGTGAGATTTCTACTTTCTTTTGGGGGCAAGGGTGGAAGACAGATACAAAGGGAAGAAAAATATGAGTGGGAATGAGGTACATGATGTGAAATTTGCAAAGAATCAATACAAAGTTAAATTAAAAAATATGATTTGAAGGGGAAAAAAATCACAATTACTAAACATCAAACTACATACCGCTGAAATCTTTCTTGCTGTTCTCTTTGTTTTCGAATTTCTGGAAACTGCTTCTCATAGTATTCCCTTGTTTTGCTTTCTTTTGCTTTCCTCCGGGGATTATTTTCTATTCTGTCCACTTTTTTCTCCCACGCTTCCATGAGCTGATCATAGCGCTGGCAGATTTTTTGTTCCTATTAAACACCCGTAGCAAATTAATAACAATTAAACTGAACTCATGATTTGGTAAGCCTAACCCTTTGAAATATATTCCATTTCTTAAATTGAATCAGAAGTACATTTGGCTTGTATGACTCAGCTACAAATGACAATTTGTTCTTGATCTAACAGGAGAGATGGAGCCATTCCCTTAGATGAACTCACCAGGAATACTTTCCCTGGAGATTTTACTAACCATTAGCACTATACCAATTAGCAAACTCACAGACAACTATAACTAGTAGTGTCTGACCTGCTATTTTTATTTTCCTGATAACATGCCTCATCAAAAAGAAAGGAAAAAGAAAAACATTTACACAGTTCATCATCTATCCAGTAGTTCTCAATCTTCCTAGTGCCGTGACCTTTGAATTCAGCTCCTCATGTTGTGGTGACCCCCAACCATAAAATTATTTTCATTGCTACTTCATAACTGTAATTTTACTTCTGTTATGAATCATAATGTAAATAGCTGTGTTTTCCAATAGTCTTAGTCAACGTCTGCTGTGAAAGGGGTAGCTAGAGCCCAGAGGGGTCACAACCCACAGGTTGAAAACCACCGTTCCAATCACTCTTAAAGGCAGCTATAAGTACTGTATCGGTACCCATCCACACTGTCAGAGAACACACACACACTTAACTGTTTCTCTACCATTAGCTTTTTCACCTTTTTTGTTCTTGTTGCTGTTGTTAACTAGTCAATTTTTTTGATAGCACAGAAAAGGCTGGAATTAGCTATTTATTCATCATCATAAAAAGAAATCTGGTAAAAACATGAAGTTAAGAACTAATATTGTGGTTAAATAAGTGATTTAAAAAGCAGAAAAACTTTCCGTTATGGTTATAGAACTATGTGAATATGATACTGGATAAAGGAAAGTGAGAAGGGCCTTAGGGGACACTGCTAACATTGGTCACCTTAAGAGAGACTGGATAGGAGAGTATTTCTTCCTCATGCCATTCCCTCACCACTCCTTCCAACATCCATTTGCCTTGTGTGCGCTTCATGTTCTCTCTCTCTCTTTCCTCCCACCTCCTTAATTCAAGTCAACACCATCACCGAGAGCGAAGCAATCATCTAGTAAATGTGGTTCACATCATTTCTGTTGCTTTCCAAAGCAGAGGAGAAGGAAGCCAGGGCCTGGCTCATGCTAGGTCCGTGTTCAGATCTTCCCATGCATTCTCACTTTTACAACCAGATTGAAATTCTTTTGTTGTTTAATACAGGGCTTCCTCTATCTGGAGATGGCCTCAAACCCACTAGGTAACTGACCATGACTTGAACTTCTGATTTCCCTGCTTCAACCTATTGAGTGGGGATCATAAGCATGTGATACCATACAGTTCATTTGGTACTAGAGATCCAATCCAAGCCTTCATTTATGTTAGGCAAGTATTATACCACCGAGTTACATTTGCAACCCCAGATGTAAATAATTAAAATACAAACCTGAACCTCATACATACTCAGTTTAAAAACATTTAAGTGCCCTCAGAATCTCATACAAAATCTTGACGGTGACCTCCAGGACAGTGTGCCACTGAATGCCAGCATCCTCATCAAACCTCCCACTTCCCAGCTCACTCACTATAACTCCGCAGGCTCTAAGCCTGTCATATTAGATATTTTATTTACTCTGTTTCCTCTGCTTATGTACTTTTGCAGTGTATTGGCTTCCCTGTTTAGTGGCCCTTCTTGATTCATATCTGCTTTAGGCATCCCGTTATATACTCTTGCAGTCAGTTGTATGCATGAGATCACATTATGATCACAATGCTGAACCTGTCCGCTGGCATATCTGCTCCCTAAGAGCAAAACGGTATGGCTACCTTACTTGCTTTTCTGGAATAATACATGGAACACTGTCTACAACTGATAAATGTTTATTAAACAAATCAGTAAACAACAAACTACAATTATTCCAAAGCATGAAAAAGTTTATCTGCCAATGATTTCATCACTAGGACTAATTTAGCAAGTCCCACAAATACAGTTAAATGAAATGTACAAAAAAAGCTGGTTTCTCACTTAATATTAGTAAGTTCTTGAGAAAAAATATTCAACCCCAGTTATTTAAGATAGTATCTAAAAGATAAGGCTGGTAAATATGAACTACAGAAATTTTACACCAAATAAAAGCTGCTGTCTCTTATGCTTGACAGCTGTTAACCTGTTAGGCCATTAAACATAAGGTCAAGTTCATTTCTAACACAGTTTCAAAGAATTTCATTTCATTAAAAATCCGAACTTAAATGTGTCTATAAAATTAGTATTACAAAAATTAGGATATTTTCTGAAACTTATTTTTATAAGCATAAAACTATTAGAACTGTGTAATGAGAAACTATTCCAGTTTGAAGACTGAGCAGTTTTTCATTAGGATGGAAGAGTGAATCTCATTAGCATGACCGTAACTTACCGAGATTTGTTTGTGCCCTAACAGACTGAAAGCGCACCATCCTACTTCGTCTTTCATTTTGACTACTCACCATTTTGCTGAATGAAAGTATTACATAGATAACTAATGAAATTAATTTGATAATGATGTTAAATATGGCATTATAATGTCACTAGGATTAGACTCATATTTGAGTCCCACACATAAGTCATAGTCACTTTCTAAATCAGTGCTTGCTCTCAATACAATCAAGGCTTGATCGCTCATGGGAAAGTGAGTGCCTAAATGACATGAATGGGAAAGCTGTACAAATTTCAGTTAACAAGGATAGGACCTCACCCTTTGTTTTCTTGCATGATTTCTTCTTTTAAAAAATAAAATGAGTTTTTTCCTCATCACCTGGTTTCTAGAAGAGAAAAATATGGTTGCAGAACATTAAGAAAAAGCACAACTTAATGACGTGTTCCCTTTCTCCAGACACTGGAGGCAGGCAAACCACTTAAAAATTTATGGTGCGATCAGAGTTAATCTTAATTTATTTTTCAACCTGCAAAATAAAACTCCATAATTTTTCCAATTAGGACTAAAATTCCTGCCATTCTATAACAAGATAATACAGTTAATTTTTAATTCATGCATCTGATTTTAAGACATTATTTTCAAATTATAATTAAGGGGTAACTAATTCTTAAGAATTCTGATGATACAAGCATCTTTGAATATACTGAGAAAGGGAAGTAAAAGGGAAAAGAAACCTTTAGCAGGTACTTCCCTCGTGAAAGGAGAATGCACACCAACATATTTACAAAGAGGTGACTTCTGCTCAAAACAGAAGATTTCTCTTCCACAGATATGATACAACAGACTCTATGGAGCAACAATCTGACAAGACAGAAGATTTTCTCACATGTCTTAATGTAACATCACCACTTTTTAAGTTGGAAGCACTGTGATCTTCTAAAACAACATCATGCAGGTTTCAAATATATAAATATTTATACCCCACCTACTTCCAGAAATAACTGTAAGTTGATTATTCAGACATAAATACAAAGTCAATGAAAGTAGAAATAAATTCATGGATTATCTGTCACTCAGGACTAACGACAACACTGGCTTCACTCAAATATGCATAGACAATCAGTAGCTGGCAGTATGACAAAGCAGTCAAGAGACAGAATTTTTAAAAGGCACACTTGGTATTTCATACAAAGCAAAGATTGGTGACTAGCTACTGAAAGCTTTTTGAAAATGTGTGCATCTGAGTATTTCAAATGTAACATACAGTAGGACCGTCACCACATGCCAATTTATTCTTCTTCCTTTTTTGTTTTGTTTGTTTTTGTTTTTTTGGTTTTGTTTTGTTTTTTGAGACAGGGTTTCTCTGAAGCCCTGGCTGTCCTGGAACTCACTCTGTAGACCAGGCTGGCCTCGAACTCAGAAATCCGCCTGCCTCTGCCTCCCAAGTGCTGGGATTAAAGGTGTGCGCCACCATGCCCAGCTGCCAATTTATTCTTATTGCAATTATATGCTACTCAAAAATAAATGTCACCTAGTAAATAAAATGTTCAATGTTTACTAAGAACTTAAGTGAAGTCAGCTAGTCAGTAACCCATCTCAGCACAGTCTAACACAAGCAATGTGGAGGACAGAAAATCATCAAACAGTGCAGCTTCCCAGCTTACATTGAGGGGAGAAGACAAAACACAAACTGAAGCTTTGGGGGTAAATCACTGAAAATAGCCAACGAAATTATATCTGGTATCCTCCTTTTAAAAACATTAAACAGCTAAGTAGTTCTAAATCAAAATGTATTTTATGAGTTCAGCCTAATGTCCTCTTAAAGGGTCTCAAGACCATGGCAATATCTCACAGAAAAAATTCTTAAATAGATGACTTTAATTATGAACTACATACTTAACAGAAATTAAAATGACTAAATTGTAATAGTCATGCATACTACCATGCACATATATTTGCCACCAGTTCTGCAAAGTAGTCAATTATTGTACACATTCTCAGAACGTAAAAGGAAAAATATAAATAATGTGCTCATTAGTAACTGTAATAGTAAATCATTTTAGGTTCTGATATACTTTTAAATGCAAATAAATAGAAATATCACATTTTTGTCACCAACTGTTAATACTTCACCTAAAATTCTCTAAAAGTATGATAATTAAACAACAATTTTTTTTTAAAAAAAAGCCTATCTAGCTTCTCTTACTTCAATCAGATCAAGAAATTAAGTTCATTTTTCACTTATTTTCTTATTCCAAGATCTGCATCCATAAAAGGCCTGGTACTAGGATGAGCAAGGCAAAGCAAACTACATTCTGGAACAGCCTCCTCACCCACATGAGGGGACTGAGCCTTCCAAGGCACCAGGACATTAAATGGCAGAAGGGTCTACAAATACCGTCATTAGCAAGAGTCATGGAAGGGATTTCCCTAGAATAGGGTTTTGAATAATGATAAAATGATCCGTGGCACTTCTACTTTGCAATGGCAGATGTGGCTTGGTGGGGGACGGTGTCATCACTAGTCTTAAATGAAAAAGCTTCATTATCTTACTTCATCATGCGCCTTGCAGGTACTCCACTGAAAAAAACACAAAACAGGAGGCAAAGAATTCAAGCCTCAAGGTAAGCCGTTTCAATGTTAAGTATTCACCTTTTTTTTTTCTTTTTTACTAGCAGATCATAAAACCAGCTAGTTTTATGCAATAATTTATTTCATTTTTTTGGCCTCGGAAACTCAAATCTGTTACCCCAACCCCCAAAAAGCCAGAGGAAGATAACATATAGTAAAACAACAGCAAATTACACAAATCTAAAACACACCTACAATGTTATAATAATGTCCGCAGATAACAAAAATGACTTCTTTATAGAATACATGTTCTTTAATTGAACTCCAAAGATGGTAAGTACTTACGTCTTGATGTTCTCATGGTACACCTTGGTATCTGATGGCTGGTTATAGAGTGGCTATAAAATAAATGACATATTTATGTGTAAAGTGTTCTATATAGTTATAGGAACAAAGAAAAATCATTTTAATGTGAGATTACCTAAGTGGACCTATATTATATCACTGCACCCCAACAAAACCTGCAGTTGTCAGGTTTCCCTGTAATCCTACCTCCTACTGTTTCTTACTTCAGTAAGAAAGTTTTCAAACCTGCTGTATCTTATGAGAAATAAGCCTCATCATACTAATTTCAAAGGAGAACTACACGCTGTCCTTATCCTACCAGTATGTTCAGTAAGCTAGCTCACTTCTGTTTTCCTTAGTTACTTCTTCCTACGACTACCTGAAGGGATCAAATGGCTGTTCAGACAACACAGGCTCAGCGTAATGCTCAGGCAAAGGGAACCAGGCTTACTCACAACTATCTTCAGATTGTAACAAACTTTTTGCCCAACCGAATAACTTTTACCAAAAAATAAATGGTATTTAACTTATCCCAAGAAAAATTATTTTAAAACATAAGCAAACAAACAAAAAACCCAACAACACTAGAAGTGAAAACAGGAATTTCTTACCAGTTCAACTTTTGGGCCAAGACCTTCAAATATTTTATGAGCTTCTTCTGCTTTTTTCTAAGGAGAAAAACATTATTGTATTGTATAATTTAAAATTATAGTACCTCAAAGAAAAATAACTGCCTATTTGAAAATACTTACCTAAGACTAATCTACAGCTGAATTTATCTTACTTTATGCTGAAACACTAATTTCCCACTTATCCTAGGGATTGAACCACAGTTTCATGCATATAAGACAAGTGTTCTACCACTGAGCTATGATACCTGCATTCTCTAATTTAAATTTTCATAGGGTTTTCTTACCAAATTCAATCAAATCTCTATTCAAAATCAAGTTTCTGTAGTAAAAATAACATCTAAACAATTAAGAAGTTAATAGAATATTGAGAGTTTAGAGAGAAGGAATAACATTTAAATTGGGAAATATATCCCAAGTATTTTAAATATTTAACTCATGCTGCTGTTAATAAATATCTAAAAGCATAAAGTTCCAAAAAAACCATATGATGTCCTTTTGTATAGTTACAAGGAGACCTACTACTAACTGAAGAACAAGGAATAGCTAGTTTTGTTCTGAGCATTACTTGGTGCAAAATAAAAATTTAAGCACATATTTAACATGCCATTTTCAAAAGTAAAATAACTGAAACCAAAGAACCCTGTAACAGGATCTTCCTTACCAAGAACAAAGTAGCGGGGCCGGTAAGGAGATGGGGAGTAAGGTAAAGTGCTTGCTGTCAACAGTCTCATCCCTGAAACCCATATCAGCAAACAAAGAACTGACCCCGGCATCTGACCTCTCTGTGCAACATGTCACACATTCACTGGCACAAATACACATGTGAAATTAAACAATAAACAAACAAACAAATAAGTTTTAGCCTATGAATAGTTTGGCGTATAACTGAACAGAGATAAAGCAACTCAAACTCTTTTAAAACAACAACAACAACAAAAAAAAACATAGTTCAGAAGAATAGTTCATTTAGAGAGAAAACATTTAAACATGAACCAAGGTAACTTTTCTCTCCTGAAGCCAGATTTAAAGGTCTCCTTTTAGGCAATCCCCCCCACCCCGCTCCCCACCTTTGTAAATAAAGGAAAGACTTTTTATACGTAATGGCAACTATTACTTCAGCCACAATGAGCAAAATTCCCAAAGTACTGAGACTGCCACTATAGTCCCCAAGATGCTCAAATCTGTGGTGGCCAGCCCTTCCTTCCTGTCCCAGCCTACAGCTGCAGTAGGATGCTCCCCGCCCCCCCACCCAGGAGTTGTCAAAAATGGCGGCTCCCATGAAAATGGAGGTGCCATATATCCTCAGTCTACAACCTACAAAGGAGATGTCCACAGTGACCATACCTTTCCTGCCCGTGCCTACTGCCTTCTTGAGGAGCTGTGCACAGCAGTGACACCTTCCTTTTTGCTTACAGCCTTGGTGGAACACCATTGCCGGAGCAGTTTACAGGGGCAGCACCTCCTCTCCAGCTTCCCCCCAGAGATTGAGCCTCAGCAAAAGCTAGCTGTGGACTTCCCACCCTAACCCGTGGGCCTGATGCAAGGGAAAGTGGGTGAAGAAAACCACCAATCCCTGAACAGAAAAACCCACTAAACCCAAATCCTACGAATCCTCAATCTGAAAATCTGTGCCCTGAAAATCCCCACCCCCCCCCAAAAATATAGGCCTTTGTTCAATTTCCTCCTGCCCAACTTCTGAGAGTAGAAGGCAGACATCCCTAGATTCATCCTTCCACACCCTGGACCCTCCAATAAATCTCTCTCGTTAGATTTCCTGCCTAGTGTGACTCTCTCATTGGAAGAAGCAAAGAAGAAAGAGCAGGGCTGAAGCCCCTGAGCTGCTCAGCTCAGCTGGGGAGACCTCCCCAGAGACTTCAATGCTTTTGCTGAGGAGGCATCCTCAGAGCTGTGTGCTTCCTGAACTCCCATGTCGCAGGATGCCCTTCCACTGGGACACCTTCTCCCTCAGAGCTGTATGGGTACATGGCTTCTGAGTCCCAGGATACCCTTCCATCTGAACAGAAAGAAGCACTTACAGCCACTATACAAGGAGTAAGTGAAAGATGTACTTTTGTTGCTATGGCATCCTTCTGTCCTATGGCATAAGGACAGATAAGGTTATTCACTTTAAAAAGTTGCGGGAACAGTGCAGGTGTTACAAAGCACCCCAGAGCTGGCAGAGACACCCCGAGAAGCTTCCCTCCACTGCTCTAGGAGCACCTGCTATCATTAGAGAACAACAGAAGAACAACTACAAACTAGTAGTAAGGTATACCAAGAAAGTATCTGAAAGAGAACATTCTGACAGTTACTAAGAGTGAGTTAAGAATATTCCTCACACATGAATAAAACTGTAAAAGTAGGAAGCTAGGCCTCATGCTGAGACATGAAGTTTGGCTAGTCTTAGTCTGCAGAAGGAACAAGAAACCAGAAAGAAATGATCAAAACAGAAAAGGTCCAAAAGGAATTTCAGATTTGATAGTGGATATTAAGAAACATTTATCTCACAATCTAATGAAAACATTTATATAAGTAAAAACACAAATTAAGTTCTCTATCAGATCTTAATAATTTTTTAGTCTTCACATCCCAATTAGGGAACTACAACATTCACTAACTTAGAATTGTTTAGTGGGGACAATAGTTTATTTTAAAATATAACAAGTATCACTGAATCCATTTTATTTTAAAATAAACTAATACTAAAATCTTAGACATTAAAACAAGTGTAGTTATCCATCAGCTCCACTCTCTTGGTTTAACACAGAGGTAAAAAATTGGCCAAGAAGGTCACTAGCCCTAGTAATGTAGTACTGAAGGGTATTTCTTTTCTTGATTGATTTGATTTACTTTGGTTTTTCTGTATAGCGCTGGCTGTCCTGGAACTTGTTCTATAGTCCAGGCCGGCCTCGAACTTAGGGATCCACCTGCCTGTGCTTCCTGAGTGCTGGGATTAAAGGTGGTTAGCACACACTACCACCACCACACTCTGAAGGGTATTTCATAAAAACCAAAACTACACCATAAACCCTCTTCTCTCCCTCTTCTCAAACAAAGGGCAAACAGTGAGCTACTCTGAGCTACAGCCTTCCTGTAGGTATGGCACGAGGTAATACTTATCGCGCTTTTCCCTTACTGTCTTCCAACGTCATTAGATACATCTTCATGTAGCTTATTCCAGCCATTCAATAAACTGTACCTATTCTAAGCCCAACCAGTTAAGAATTGCCTACACTTTAACCAGCATTATGACATTTACCACATAGAAGTATACTTTATATATGACTCTCAACTATCTATGCAAATAGATACACAAATATAGGAGTTCAAGATTACTTTTATATTTTTTAATGATGAATTCAATTTTTCCCTCTTTCCCACCTTACTTTTTTTTTAGTGTGTATAGTGCATGTGCATATCCTGTGTTCTCATTGGTTGCTTAGCATACTTTGGAGGGAATGGGGGAGGAGACAGGGTCTCTCACTGAACCTGGACCTCACTAATTTGGCTAGGCTGGCTGACCTGTAAGACCCAGAGATATTCCTAGCTCTTCTTCCCCAGTGTTCAGATTACAGGTAAATGCTCTCACTCACAGCTTTTACATGAATGTTGGAGATATGAATTTATATCCTCAAGCTTGTGCAGCAAGCACTTTACAGACTGAAGCATCTCCCCAGCACCCACATTTTGTTATTCATCTACTGTAGAACACATCATTGAGATAAAAGGCTCAGAATAGAAATACAAATATTTTAGCATCATAACTCCACAGAACATAATATACAGAAGTATATTAAAGCATTTTTTTAAATAGACTTCCCATTCTGACAGACTTTTTACTGCCATACCATATCTGCATTAGATAAGAATATAGCTTTACCCATCATGTATTCTTGACTCTTATTTAGAATTGGTTCTTCAGATAAACGCTGTCTATAATGTTAGTCCTTTTTTTTTTTTTTTTGGTTGGTTTTTCGAGACAAGGCTTCTCTGTGTAGCCTTGACTGTCCTGGAACTCACTTTGTAGACCAGGCTGTCCAGAAATCTGCCTGCCTCTGCCTCCCAAGTGCTGAGATTAAAGGCATACGGCACCACACCTGGCTATAATGTTAGTCCTTAACCTAAGACCTCTCTTATCTTAATTACCTACAACTCATTCACTGACCCATTCTTTAGGAAGGGCTAATAAGAACAATAGTCTCTAATTTCTTGCTATTAACTATTATTCTATGACTTTTTCTACAAGCCTTCTTACTATTGTTTGTTCACATTTCATACCTTAAGTCTCTTAAGCCTGTTCCATTTTTTTTCCTGGCCTAAAATATTGTCGAAAATCTGATGACAATCTAATTCTTTTGCCTATGTAAGTCTTCATAGGGTTGCCTCACTCTCTTTAAACTGTTATAGTGATGCTAGGGCCAACCAAGGTCTTGAACATGCTAGGAACAGTGTTGGATGCCTCTTGGATTTCTGGGAGTACGAAAGGATATTAAAAAGCCAGCTGAGACTGAGAAAGTGAATTGGGTTAGCAGAGTGAGAAGAGAAGGCAATTGGTGTAGAAGATATTGTTAGAGGACAGCTGAGCCAGAAGCAGCTAAGCTGAGCAGAGAGGCCAGGACAGCTGTCATCATTTGGACCTGCTAGCGTGGGGACTGGGAGAAGAACTGTTTAAGCAGACTGAGGGAAGAATGGGTGGGAGAAACATTTGAAGGGGCTGGCCTGAAAACTGGGAGGAGGGTTGGCAGGGACTTAAGAGAACTAGTTTCTGTTCTAAAATAGCTAGACATTTTACAGCACACCTCATCTAACAGTTGCTTTGTGTATGAACAATATACTTTCAGATCTGGCTGCTATGCTTGTGACAATCTGTTTAAAACATATTGACTCTGATAAATCAACTTAGAACAAAGAAAATGAATTTAGACAATAGTCCTGATTCTGACATTATGATTGCTATTAGCTATGTCTTCCGTAATACTTAACTCTACTGTATGTTCTAGCTTAAGGACATCTGGAAGTTCATTGCAAAGCTTCTCTGCTGCAAAGTTCTCTTTATAGTGAAGTGAGAAGTTTCCCTTCTACTCCGAGGTTATTGATCAAAACCCAACACTGTCATCACAGACACAACTCACAGAACCATGTCCTGGATGGCCTAATTGGTCAAAATTTCCAAATTTAGAGAATAAAACAAGAAATTGTTTTATTAAAAATGAAAAAGCAAAATCCACCTAAAGGTCAAAGTCCACACTGAACTTTTTTAAGGTCAGCCATAACCCAGTTATTAACTCTCAGGCTAATAATGAAATTCTTTCCCTCATCCAAAGGTCATTTGTACTGAAATGTGACCAATTAGGCTTTGATATTAAATGCACCATAAGCAAATATTAGCAAGCATGCAGGGAAGGCATAGTGCCACACCTCTTTGTTCCTGGCATAAGAGGCACAGGCAAGCAGAAGTCTGTGAGTTTTAAGCCAACCTGGTCCACACAGGCTAGCCAGGACTACAAAGGGAGACCCTGATTTGAAACAAAAAACAAAACAAAAAATTTGCAAACAAGCATAACGATACATAACACTCAGGAGGCAAAGGCAAGAGGTTGCTTCAACTAAAAGGCTAGCGGAGTCTACACAGCCAAGTATAGAGGCCCATGCCATCTAGGACTACATGGTAACTGCCTGTCACAAAGAAAGAAAGGAAAGGAAAGGAAAGGAAAGGAAAGGAAAGGAAAAAGGAAAGGAAAGGAAAAAGGAAAGGAAAGGAAAAAGGAAAGGAAAGGAAAGGAAAGGAAAGGAAAGGAAAAAGGAAAAAGGAAAGGAAAGGAAAAAGGAAAGGAAAGGAAAAAGGAAAGGAAAGGAAAAAGGAGAGGAAAGGAAAAAGGAGAGGAAAGGAAAAAGGAGAGGAGAGGAGAGGAGAGGAGAGGAGAGGAGAGGAGAGGAGAGGAGAGGAGGAAGGGAGGGAAGAAAACAGGTACAGGATGGCTGTTTTATATTATGTACTGTTCAGTTTACATAGCAGTATGTATATGATAGAATTAGATGATAAAATTCTAACCAGTGAGTAATATTTATATAATATATAAGGCAAAACAACTCACATTTTAATATGATTAGAATAGAATATACTGGAGCTGGTGAGATGGCTCAGCGGTTAAGAGCACTGACTGCTCTTCCAAAGGTCCTGAGTTCAAATCCCAGCAACCACATGGTGGCTCACAACCATCCGTAACAAAATCTGATGCCCTCTTCTGGAGTGTCTGAAGACAGCTACAGTGTATACACATTTAATAAATAAATAATCTTTTTAAAAATGTATTTAAAAAAAGAATATACTGGAAAACAAAGTCAAACAGGTTTAAAGGCCTATGTTGTCAGAGGAAATGTAAACTTACCCGATTCTCATCATAAATAATTTGGACAATACTACGGTGTTTTTGTTCCACAGGAGGAGGGGACACAGGCTTCTCTGGTTCAGGGGGCTTAGCTGCTTCTTCTTCTAGCTGTTGCTAAGAGATCCAGAAAAAAAAATGTTAGACATCTGCTGCAGATCACTACTCACTAGCCAGAGAGAACACAGGCGACTGTGTACTTCATGTTGCTTCTACAGGATAAGCATTTACTCTACAAGGGTCTCAAGGATCCAAGAGCACAAAAGAAAATAACCAGATCCATTTTAATAACTAAACATCACAAATCATACTAAACTAGATAGATGTAAAACCAAAAGAGAAAACCTTGAATATTTTAATTTTGATAAAGAGAAACATTAAAGACAAATTAAGTTTAAGGAAAGAACCTTATTATACCTCTATTAGAATAACCTTTGACAACACTGGGGAAAGTTACATGTTACAGGTACATTGTATTTGTGAAGGTTTCTTGAGATTAGAGTATGCATTCCTAGCTCAGAGTAGAACCATGTCCAAACCCAACTGTTCTATCTATTGAATACTCCTCTTGTCAAGAGGCACTCAACAACTGGCATATAAATTATAAAGCAGCAGACTATCTATTAGCCTACGTTAGTCTGTCTAGGTTTGAACCTGAAGGCATGATTTTAATTAATTTTTTCCTAAACTTAAGCAATTATTTAGGCCACTTATACATGAAGTAGGGATAACAATACTATTTATCATACAGGGTTTTTTTTAAAAAAACAAGGATTAAATGATCTATATATAGCATACACTACAATTCTAAAAGCACAGTAAATATTATCTATTACTGTAAACAGGAATTTGTCTACCTTTATTGCTTTTTTTTTCCCAACATAAAACCTAGTAAATGCTCAACAAATATCAACATAGACGATTAGGTAGAGATAAAGTCTAATGTAAGAGAGAGGGAAAAAATGATCTATACTATAAAGAAGACCAACAGTAAGGTCCTGTAAGTTAGACCATATCCAACAGGGACTATGGAGGTACATAAAAGGGAGTGGGGAGTGAGACACAACACAGAAAAGAGAAATGAGAGCTAGAGAGATACCTCAGCTGACAAAGTATTTGCCTTGCATGCACAGGGACCCAGAGGTCACAGATCCCTAGAGCCACAGAAAAGGAGCTAAGCTTGATAGCACATGCCTGTAGTCCCATCCTGAGAAGGCAGACACAGGGAGAGCCTGGCATAATTAATCAGGGTGTTCTATGCCTGTTAAGAGATGCTGTCACCAAAATTAAGGTTGACAGCACCTAAAGAACAACACTTGAGGCTGGCCTCTGTCCACATGAACAAACAAACCTTCATGTATACTATACAGTCCATCATGCACACAGCCCATCATGTACAACTGAGACTGTTCTCTAAGCTCCACATGCACACACACTATCATGTGTGCATTTACAAATATAAACATACACATGCAGAGATGAATGTGAGGAATTCTGTCAGCAATCCCATGCATGAGTATTGTGCACTATGAAAGGAAAGGGAATGGGAACTGGGAAAGGGAACAGCATGGGGAAGAAACAATCAAATGGCTTGGAATAAAACCAAAAAAGTAAGAAATACAAAGTATTACAAAGAATACAATTATACCCACCAAAATGATGGGAAAACTTACTTCTAAAAGAACTATAATTGCACTTTAAAAAAATACTTGAGGATTAGGAGGGGTCTGGGAGGAGTAGAGGGAAGGGATTCTGTGGTCAAGATGTAATGAAAACCAAAAATGAATTAAAACAAACAAGAAAAAACACTGGAATCGCCAGTAGAAAAAAAAAATCTTCACAGGTACGTACACACACACACACATACACACACACACACACACACACACAAATATCTCCACTAGCTCAAACTGATTTAACCAATGTTTAAGTTCTGCCACACACTTATTAAAAAAAAATAATTACAAGGTTTAACTATTTCAGAGTTTAGAAATAATACAACATGGTCAGATCTTACCAAAATAGGAAAGGACAGATAAAGAAATAGTAAAGTCTAGCAAGATGGTAAAAGCAATTGCCTGATGACCTGAGCCCTAGGCACGAAAACCATGAATGGCAGTCTGAATATGCTTGCCCAGGGAATGGCACTATTAGAAGGTGTGGCCTTGTTGGAAGAAGTGTGTCACTGGGGATGGGCTTTGAGACCCTCCTAGATGCCTGAAGATAGTCTGCTGGCTCAGCTCCTCCAGCTCCATGCCTGCCTGGACGCTGCCATGCTCCTGCCTTGATGATAATGGACTGAACTTCTGAACCTGTAAGCCAGCCCCAACTAAATGTTGTCCTTTATAAGAGTTGCCTTGGTCATGGTGTCTCTTCATGGCAATGGAAACTCTAAGATAGAAGTTGGTACCAGGGACTAGGGTATTGCTGTGATAGGCCTGACCATATTTTTGTTTGGAAGAATATGGATTTGAGGACTCCCAATTTGGAAGGCCATGAAATGCTTAAAGTGGGATTTAAGGTACCATCCTAGTAGGAATATGAAAGGCAAGTGCTGCTGAGGGTGATTTGAACTGTGCAGGCCTGCTGGCACAGAGATTTCAGTGGTGGAATTATGTGGCCTAGAAACAGTTCTTGTGATGTTTTGGTGAAGAACATGGCTGCTTTTTGCCATTGTCTGAAGAATCTGCCTGAGGCTAAGAATAACTTTTGACAAAAGAAGTCTCAAAACAGCCTGGTATAAATTCTGTTGTGTAGTTACTAAAGTTCACTCTTTTGAAGAACATTTAATGAAAAGAAGCAAGCTGTGAAATAAAAAGTATAAAATGTATGATTCAAGCAATAAAGGGGCACCAGAAGGTAGAATGGAGTTAAATCCTCTGTTCAAGAAGATAAACAGATTAAAAGTGGTGAATTTGAGGAAATATCCCACCTAGCTAAATTTAGGTCCACAAATTGTAGTACAAGTCTTTAATCCTAGGAGAGAGGTAAGCAAATCTCTGAATTTAAGGCCAGCAAATTCCAGGTAAGAAAAGCTTAGGTCCAGGCATGGCGATACACACCTTTAAGCCTGGAATTCAAGAGACAGAACCATGCAGATCTCTGAGTTCAAAGTCAGTCTACAGAACAAGTTTCAGGACAGCCAAGCTTGGGCAGTGAAGGAAAGCATTGGAAAACAGAAAGTTGGTGAGGATATAATGTAACAAGGGGACCATGTTCCAGCCACAGAAAGCAGCTGAACTTTGGCAGCTTCGGTCATGTGTCTCTGGCTTTATAGTCAAGAGGAGGAGATTACTGGGAGAATTGATGCTGGTTAGCCCGAGCTAGGAAATCAGTGGTGATTAAGAAGAGACCAGCATCACTGAGGTGAAACCTTCTGGGAAGTGTTTTCTGAGAGCACAAAGAAGCTGTGTTCTAGAGATAGCCAAGGTTGTAGTACCTCATGCTGCACTTGGACTTGGTAATGTGTAAGAGTCACCCAGGTGGTAATGGTTTTGAAGGCAGGAAGGGGTCATGGAGAGCAGCTGAGGCTTGGCACTGTGAGAGGTCAGGGAAGGCTACTGGTGAAGGTGCTGCCTCAATTGCAGCTGAAGGCCCAAGACTGAAGGGGTCATGCAAAGAAGTTGAGGCTTGGCACCATGAAGAGAGCCTATAAGAGGCTATAGGAGAAGCCTAGTTGCAGCAGAAGATCCCAGTAGACTGGAGATGCCAGTACCGTGGGATGATCACCAAGAACAGCAGCAGCAGTGGAGTGGAGTCAACCAGAACCTAAAGTGCTACAGAGAGCAGAGCTGGAGAAGTGACCCAAGCCCTTTGGAGGAGCCCAGAAAATCATGTGTGGATCCCAGACATTGGGATAAGAAGCTTTGAAGTTGAAGTTGGCTTAGAGACCCCCAGATGTTATCGATGCCAGAGCCGTGGGATACCTGCTGAGGAAAGCTGCTAATAAGAAAAGGAACAAATCCAGAAGAAAGAAGTTTGTTGCAGTTAACACAGAGGAAAAAGAAATTGGAGATCTGAAGAGTGCTTTGACATCAGACATGGAGATACAGTTTGGAGTTTGCCCAGTTGGTTTCCTGTCTTGCTTCGGTCCAGTATTTCCTCACTATGGAAATTTGGGATAGTAATGTATGTCCTGTGATGTTGGAGGTATGTGACCTGCTTTTTGATTTTTGACTTTACAGAGGATTACAGACAAGAGATTGGATGAATCTCAGAAGAGACTTTGAACTTTGGGCTTTTAAACGTAGCTGAGATTGGGGGCCTTGTATTACGGGACTTCTGAAGTTAGACTAACTGTTTTAGCATTATTCTGTGACTAGTTATGTATGGCCTCTATAGACTCATGTGTTTAAACAGGCCCGTCAGGGCCAGGGAGTGGAATGTGGCAGTCTGAATACACTTGCCCCAGGGAGTGGCACTATTAGGAGGTGTGGCCTTGTTGGAGTGGAGGAAGTATGTCACTGTGGGGTGGACTCTGAGACCCTCCTCCTAGCTGCCCGAAGACAGTCTGTTCCTGGCTTCCTTTGGATAAAGATGTAGAACTCTCAGCTCCATGCCAGATTGGACTCAGCCATACTCCTATCTTGATGATAATGGACTAAATCTCTGAACCAGTAAGTCAGCCCTAATTAACTGTTGTCCTTTATAAGCGTTGCTTTGGTCATGGTGTCTCTTCACAGCAGTGGGAACTCTAACTAAGGCACCATGTAAAAGCAGAAGGAGAGAAGAAGCAAGTCTATTCTGTAACTGCCATGCCCACTGAGGCATGTGTACATGCTTGCACACACACAATATTTTTTAAAAAAGGAACAGGTAGGTGCAGTGGTTCACCCCACTAAATCCACTGATCAAGAAAGGCAGGAAGACTACACTGCATTCCAAGT
Source organism: Mus musculus (assembly GCF_000001635.26). NCBI lineage: Eukaryota > Metazoa > Chordata > Mammalia > Rodentia > Muridae > Mus > Mus musculus. The sequence goes on from NC_000077.6 coordinate 62,415,703, forward strand.
CAGTTTACGGCAGTGGTTCTCAACCTAAGGGTCATGATCTCTTCGGGGGCTGAACAACCTTTTCCAAAGGGTCAGATATTTAGCATATCAGATATTTACATTACAATTCATAACAACAGGAAAAGTACAGTTATGAAGTAGCAACAAGATAATTTTATGGTTTGGGGTCAACCCAACATGAGGAACTGTATTTAAAGAACCACAGCGTTAGGAAGGCTGAGAACCACTGGTCTGAGGAACTGAGCTTCAAAGCTAGTCTGAGTTATATACATGAGCCTGTCTCGAAAAAAAAAATTATAACTTATTGCTTTCACAAACTTAAATCCGCATATAAGTACTGTTGAATTAAATTTATTTTTTAAGAAAATAAATAATGTGGCACAAATAAAGCTAAACCTAGGGGTGCGTGGGCCTTTTAAAACTAACAGATTAAAAGGAGGAAAAACTACAAGACTAACAAACATTTCTTTGTGAATAAAACTCAACTCAAAATTCCTTTATTACTAAAATATTTGCAATCAGGCATAATGGCTCACAGCACAAATTCCAATAGCTAGAAGGCTAAGACAAGGGTACCAGCAGTGTGAGGGCAGTTTGGGCTACCAAGGAAGATTCTACAAAAAAAAAAAAAAAAAAAAAAGATTTTCTACAAAAACTTAGGATAAAATCAAATAATAGCTAGGCATGATGGCACACACCTTTAATCCCAGCACAAGGGAGCAAGAGGCCAGCAGATCTCTGTGAGTTCAAGGTCAACCTAAGTCTACAAAGGGAGTCCAGGACAGAGAAGCCCTGTCTCAAAAAGCCAAATTAAAAAAAAAAAAAAATCAGTAATAAAATAAAAACATTGTTTTAAAAACATAAAGCAATAGAAAAACAGGAATGAAAACTTTTTAATGTTTATTCGTATGTGTGTTTGCCTGCTCTGATCACATAAAGCACATGTCACGGGTGGAGGTCAGAGAACAACTTGCAGAAGTCAGCTTTTTGTGGGGAAGAAGGGGTGGAAAGGTTAGAGACAGGGTTCTCTGTGTAGCCCTGGCTGTCCTAGAACTAGCTCTGTAGACCAGGCTGGCCTCAAACTCAGAAATCCGCCTGCCTCTGCCTCCCGATTGCTGGGATTAAAGGCGAGCACCACCAGTGCCTGGCTAGTTTCTTTTTTTAATAGCTCTCTTAGCACTAATGTCATGCTGTGATTTTAGTTTGCATTTCCTTAGTAATATTCTCCTTAATGATAATGTTGAGTGTTTTTGCATGTGCTTAATGGGTATATATGCATATTTTTTAGATAAATGTTTATTCATAAATCTTGGTTTTATGATGAGTTCTAAGAATTTTGTTTTGTCTATGGACTTGTACCTCTTTTCTCTTTCTGAGTTTTGACTTTTCCTTTTGCTAGTAATATGCTTTGATATATCAAAGTTTTATAATTTTTTTTTAAAGATTTATTTATTATTATATGTAAGTACACTGTAGCTGTTTTCAGACATACCAGAAGAGGGAGTCAGATCTTGTTACAGATGGTTGTAAGCCACCATGTGGTTGCCGGGATTTGAACTCTGGACCTTCGGAAGAGCAGTCGGGTGCTCTTACCCACTGAGCCATCTCACCAGCCCAAAGTTTTATAATTTTGTTGGTATAATATATTTACTTTTAAAATCATTTGGAGGGGAGGGGAGGGGAGGAAAGAAGAAGAGAGAAGAGGAGGAGAGAAGAGAAAAGAAAGAAAAAGAAACTAAAGTCAAATGTGGTATCAAATACTTGTGACCTTAATACAATAACACTCTATAATCTGGGGCCAAGCAGGCTGTACTACATAGAGAGAACCCTTCTATCACCTAAGTCCCACAGGATATATAGCCAAGAAGACTGGGAAAAATCCATTTTAAAACTAGTACATGAATGTGACAGCATAATAACTGTTTTTTTGTTTGGTTGTTTGGCTGGTTGGTTGGTTGGTTTTTGGTTTTTTGAGACAGGGTTTCTCTGTATAGCCCTGGCTGTCCTGGAACTCACTTTATAGACCACGCTGGACTCGAACTCAGAAATCCACCTGCCTCTGCCTCCCAAGTGCTGGGATTAACAGCGTATGGCACCATGCCCAGCCATAATAACTATTTTAAAGTAGCCATGGAGCTGGTGAGATGGCTTAGTGGGTAAGAGCACCTGACTGCTCTTCCGAAGGTCCAGAGTTCAAATCCCAGCAACCACATGGTGGCTCACAACCATCCGTAACAAGATCTGACTCCCTCTTCTGGTGTGTCTGAAGACAGCTACAGTGTACTTATAATAATAAATAAATCTTTAAAAAAAAAACCTAAAATAAAATAAAGTAGCCATGGAAGAAAATGGGTTAACTTCAGTTTGTGTTTTTTTATTTATAATATTTTTTATAATAAAGTTTAAAATAAAATTAAGATGTAAGTAGGTATGGGGCTGCAGAGATGGTTTCTTCTACAGGACCTGAGTTGGGTGCCCATCACCCATGAGGAAGTCCATTGCCACCTATAACTCCTAGCCCCAGTAATCTGAAACTCTCTCTGGCTTCTGAAAGGCATCCACACACATATACATAAATTAAAAAAATAAATCTTTAAAAACAGATACAAACCAAATGTTTATCAATTAATGAATAGATGAATATGGTATGATTCTACAATAGAATCAATTTAGTTATTAACAGTTTTAAAATGTTCATGTAAATATAACATAAGCAATTCTTGAAAATATGTCATAGGATTCTACCTAACTGGATAATTCACATAGACAATAACAAACAAGTGGATTCCAGAAGATAGTCTCTGTTTCTACCACTTCCTAAGTATTAATGAATTTGGGTTTCTTTTAAAAGTGACAAAAATGTTCTAGATTCAATAGTGGTGATAACCTGCAAAAATTTATTAATATATTACAAGTATTTAATTGCACACTTCGAAAAAATAAATACTGTGGTGTGAAATACATTTCAATTTTAAAAGGTGCTTCACCAATTTGGTTTTAATAGAATGAATCTATAGTACTAGTTACTCAGGAAGTGACGCAGGGGATCATTTAATCTCTTAAGTTTAGTGTCAACCTAGGCAACATATTCAATGAGCACTTATCTCAAAAACAAAACAAAGTGCAACTATCTCCTCAAATAAAACTATTGAAAATAATGACATGATATGCTAGAAAATTTTAACTGTAGGAAAACAAAATGAGACTACCTATGCATAATACTGCCATATGTAAAATTACCATTTTAGCAACCTTACTATCATCTACTACACATAAACACCATACAGCAGTGCTTCTCAACCTGTGGTCACAACCACTTTGGGAGGTGAGCAACCTTTTCACAGGGCACAGGGATCGCCTAAGACCAACAGAAAACACAGACATTTGCACTATGATTCAGAGTAAAATTACAGTTATGAAGTAGCAACAAAAAATAATGTTCTGAGGGCTGGTGAGATGGCTCAGTGGTTAAGAGTGCTGACTGCTCTTCTGAAGGTCCCGAGTTCAAATCCCAGCAACCACATGGTGGCTCACAACCATCCGTAACGAAATCTGATGCCCTCTTCTGGAGTGTCTGAGGATAGCTACAGTGTACTTACATATAATAAATAAATAAATCTTTAAAAAATAAATAAATAATAATGTTCTGGTTAGGGTCACCACAACATGAGGAACTGTACTAAAGGGTTACAGCACTAGGAAAGTTGAGAACTCCTGCCATACCCTATCTTATAGGCAGAACAGTACAGTACAAGTACAGCAGGAGAAATGAAGGAATGGTACGAAGGAAACGACCAGCAGAGAGGAGTAAGCAGAACAAACGCTCACAGAAAGCTTCTCGCAGCGTCTTCTAGAACACGGAGGACGGTAACCAGGGAGGGCTTGCCACACTTACTTGTTTCTTTTTCAATTTAAGGATCTGCTGCTCTACTTTTGCAATCTCTCGGTCTACCCGGTCCATACTCTGTATTAACTCCTCCTTTGAAAGCTTTGAAGGTGAAGCATTTTGGTCATCTCCACATGGTTGCCCAGCCAAAGGAGAGGATGGAGCTTCATGTTTGCTTCCAAATGCTGAATCCTTTAGAAGAAAAATCATAAAACAATTTACTTCTCACTAACAGCCAATGTTAGAGTCAAGAATGTCTTAACAGAAAACATAAACTTTAAAACACTGTAGAGTCTGTCTGTCTCTGTCTCTCTCAGCATACAAACAGCCTTTATTAGTTGCAATGATAAATGAAGACATGCCAACTACTGCTCCTGGGGGTGACATAAACAAACGCCACCCCTGCTCTTCAACAGCAGTGCACTATTTCTCTTATGGTACTCAATTTTCATATTCACACACACTTGCAACTGTATATAAAGCAATACATATACATGTTTATACTTTTATAGCTTGGATATATCATTCATTACTCTTTTTAAAGATTCTCTCAGCTGGGTGGTGGTGGCGCACACCTTTAATCCCGGCACTTGGGAGGCAGAGGCAGGTGGATTTCTGAGTTCAAGGCCAGCCTGGTCTACAGAGTGAGTTCCAGGACAACCAGGGCTACACAGAGAAACCCTGTCTCAAAAAAACCACAAAAAAAGAAAGAAAGAAAGAAAGAAAGAAAGAAAGAAAGAAAGAAAGAAAGAAAGAAAGAAAGAAAGAAAGACAAAAAGAAAGACAAAAAGAAAGAAAGAAAGAAAGAGTCACTGAATTGTTACTTGGGATTAATTCAAAATTTCCAACAGTTTTTGAAATATCCCTAGACATACTTCTGCCATTTGTACAAATCAGCATTCACATCATTAATAATTACAAAACCAAAATACCAATAAACCCTGGAAAACACTAGAGCATCAAATATTCAACCAAGATTTACTTCTTTGTACAAAAATAAACAAGTAGCAGAGTGTGGTAGCTTACATCTGTAATCCTTGTACTTTTGGAAGCCGAAGGATTGCTACAAGAGTAGCGCCCTGGACTACACAGTAAGGAAGACAAGGTAAGAGAGGTGGTGCACCAAGTAAAGGCACTTACTACCAAGCCTGACAACCTGAGTTTAATTAACAGACATGATAGACAAAGAGAACCAAAAGTCACAAAAGCTGTCTACACACACACACATGTGCACACGCACGCACAGTGGTTAAGAGTGCCCACTGCTCTTGCAGAGGCTCCAAGCTGGGTTCCTGGCACTCCTGTCGGGAGGCTAACTGCGCTGCGTAACTCAAGCTCCAGAGGCTCTGAGTTCTGTCTGCCTCCTCAGCACTCTGCACTCACACACACATAGATAAGCACAATTTTTACTTAAAATTTTTAAAGAAGATCATATTAAGAAACCATCACTATATTTTAATGAAAAGGTTACCAGGTAGAAATGTAGCTTGGTGCTAGAGTGTGATACATAAGGTCCTTATATCACAAAAAAGACAGAAAAGGTTAATGACAGGAGAGCTTCTAAAACTGCTTTTTCTAAAATAAATATCCACATATGCTAAACATCTGCAGTGTACAGATTTAATGATATAAAACAGATAATCAAAACTATAACCACAGCAATATAACAAGAATATAACAGAGAAAGAAACAAACATTCATAAGAGAAAGTAATAAACACAAGGCGAAAATTATTGAATCTCAAAAAAACTGTCATAAGTTAATATGTTATTCAAAATGTCATAAAACATTTAATATCTAAAGCAGTTAAGTAAAAGTGATTTAGTTGTAATTAATAATGCATTGTGTGTGACTGGAAAGATTTCTCAGCAGCTGCTCTTCCAAAAGTCTTGAGTTCAATTCCCAGCAACCACATCATGGCTCAAACCCACCTATAATATGATCCGATGCCCTCTTCTGGAATGCAGGTATACATGTATATAGAGCACTCATACACAAACATAAATCTTAGTAATAATGCATGTGCACTTGAAAGTTGCTAAGATTTTAATTGTTTATGACACAAAAATAATTCTAAGTACATAAAGCGATGGATATGCTGGGCATGGCGGTGCACACCTTTAATACCAGCACTCGGGAAGCAGAGGCAGGCGAATCTCTGGAAGTTGAAGGCCAGCCTGGTCTACAGAGCAAGTTCCAGAACACCCAGGGCTACAAAAAGAAACCCTGTCTTAAAAGCCCAACATCCCCCTTCCAAAAAAAGCACAAAAATCCAAGTGATGGCTATATCAATTATTTGATTTAATCATTCCACAATGTACATGTATCAAAATACGACACTACTCTGGAACTACAGACAGCTTTTAGTTAACTAATGAGAGCAACGGGTTGTCACTCACAAATTATAAATTTACAGAATATTTTTCCTTTGAAATCTCTTTTTTTCTTACTTTAAAACAATAACAAAAACAGGGCCTCATGTATCCCAGACAGGTCAAGGAAAACCTACTTTCCAGGTGTACACAATACCATGCCTGGTTTATATAGTTCTGGAGACTCGAACCCAGAGCTTAAGTGTGTAATAGTTATATAACTCAATAACCATTTCTCTATAATTTTTATATAAAGTTAAACCTTAGATAAAACTTTATCCTATGAGCACATGCATCCTATGTTAATAAATCAAAAGAGCTTTTTAAAATTAACAAGATTTTCTGTGCATGGTGGAGTACTGGGAATTCAGAGGCAGGAGAATTTCTGTGAGCCAGCTTAACCTACATAGTGAGTTCTAGACCATCAGGGCTAGATATGGAGACTCTGTCTCAAAAAGAGGGGAAATTTTTCCCCCCAGAAACAAAACACAAGACAGTAAGGGTGCTTGCCATGAAACCTGATGCCCAAGTTCAACCCTAGGCCCCACGGGGCGGAAGGAGATAACTGAGTCCTCCAACCTCCCATCCATGCCTTGGTGCAGAAGCCTCCCTGCCACCACACAAGTAAGATAAATACGACAAAACTGAGTCTTCAGTATCTCTGGCCACATTGTACAAAGCAGCAAACAATGTATGAAAATTATTGAACTCCTCAAAAGTCAAAGGTACCACCAATTTTGAAATCTGAAGCACTTAGTCTGTGGTTTGCAGTTTTACCTAACACCTTTACTCCCATAACACTAACCTTTTAGAGGCTGTGAGAATGTTGGCTTCTCTTTTAGGCACTCTGCCTAAAATTGGTTACAAAAACATTACAAACCTAAGTTCCACGGAACAAGAAAACAAACATTTACCTTCTTAGCATCTGCAGACGACCTCAAGCCTTCTGGCAGCGAGTGAACTAAAGGTAAAACCGCAGCACTAACACGCTGGAAATGGGCATCAGAAACTGGCTCCAGGCGTGGGCGCTTGGACTCCAAGGAATCATGATCCACCGGTGAGGGTCCTGAGTGAAACTGTTCATATCCAGTTCTCCTTTCTTGAGGCCTAATACATTCCAAAAAATAAAAATAAAAACAAAGCAAAAACCATCTGAAAATTGTTAAGTGACATTTAAACCTTTGCTAACACCCCTATTAGACATCAGAGTGAGCGAAAGGTCATACTTACTTCCAAAATGAATTGCTGCCCACTCTACCTATTCCAGAACAATATTCAGCATGCCCACAATATGCATCCCAGGATAGCCACGCATGAAGCACAACACATTTGTAGATAACAAAGTCATGTACAATGTCAAAAGGTTAGACACACCTGAATGTCACCCGAATAGTATTAACATTTCTAACAGAGTATCTCTTTGGGATGAAGAGAAAGACTAATACAGAAATGAAAAGCTTAATACAAGATTTTTATTTGTAAAACTAAGTTACAAAAAGAGATCCAAAAAGTCCATGTTAAAGGGCTGTCACTTGCCATGCAAGCACAAGGGCCTGAGTTCAGATCCCCAGAACCTATATACAGCTGGCTACTTGCCCACTCCAGTGTCAACATACACACATAGGTTGGATTTTTAAAATATTTTTATTTTATGTGGATGAGTGCTTGCCTGCATATACATGTAAGTGCATCACATGCATGCCTGGTCCCTGAAGAATCCAGAAGACAGAGTCGATCCCCAGAACTGGAGTCAATCATAGCTATGAGCAAGGACGTGCAAGCTGGAAACCAAACCTGGGTCCTCTGCAAGAGCAAGTGCTCTCAACCACTGAGCCACCTCTACAGCCTCACCTCACACAACTTTTTAAAAATGCTTTAAGAGTCAAGATACCTTGTTTTAAAATCAAGATAATGTGGATCAAACAGTCAGAGCAAGAAAGCCAGGCAGTTGTGGCCCACACCTTTAATTCTAGCTCTCAGGAAGCAGAGGCAGGTGGAGACCATCCTGGTCTCAGGTCTACAGAGTGAGTTCCAGGACAGCCAGGGCTACACAGAGAAACCCTGTCTCAACAACAACAAAGTAGAAAATCATTTTGTGTACACTTTTCAAAAGCATGTCTTTAAAGATTCTAAACACACTAAGGTGTAGGTATTTGCAAGCTGTGCCATTTTGTTAACTCTGTCAATGTTCAATATTTCCACCTGTTAGAGAGCCATTTAAAATTTAACTGAATATTTAATATTGCTTGATGTGAATTTTTAAAACCTACACTGGCTTATTTATAACTACCAGTCCTTTACCATGGCTTTCTTTCTTTGTTTATCTGATTCCATTGCCTACAAATTCTATAGTAAGTTTTAGATGCTTAGTGATTTCATATCTAAAAATACCTGCCTGTTGCTTTAAGCCTTAATCTTGTTTGGTGTAATATTTTTGAATCTCAATTTCTTTTTCTAGGAACGTTAAGCTATTGTCTCATGGTCTCCTGCCACTAGATTGAGCACTATTCACATTTAGAACCAGACACTATTCTACCCTGAGAAGGAACTGGATGCTTCCTGAATTCCTCCTCGTCTTTTACTTCTTGAATTTTAATAATTTAACCAGGACTGTCTCCCTCTATTTTCTCTTGCTCAGGGGCACTGTGGCAGCCCTTGTTCCATTGAGTTTTCCTTGCCATTGTCTTGTTGAATGTCATGTGTTTGCCTGCTCTGGGCCAGAAATTGTGATGGGCATGACTTTCTACACACTTTCTGCCGAAAGAGGGAGCAAGAGAGAAATTCAGTCTTGTTTAACAACCTTTGTTGATGTCCTGTTCCACTGTGACAGACATGTAAAACATGCCTAGATAGCCTATTACTTTACAAACTGACCCATGCTGAGAAACCAGGTAGCAGAATGGAAATTATCAAAAGAATCATTTACCAGCACTCCATTTAAATCTGAGGTTTTTAGTGACTTCCTTTCCTTTTCAATACTATTTCTTTGAGAGTAAAGTTAGGAAATAGAAAGTCAAGTCATGCCGGGCACTCAGGAGGCAGAGGCAGGCGGATCTCTGAGTTGGAGGCCAGCCTGGTCTACAGAGTGAGTTCCAGGACAGCCAGGGGAACACAGAGAAACCCTGTCTCAAAAAAACAAACAAACAAACAAAAAAAGAAAGTCAAGTCATTCAAGATTTTTCTAATTTCTTCCCTGAATCTTCTCAATTTCCTGGCAATAATTGTACACATTTATGTTTTAATTCAGTATTTTTTTTAGTCCTTTTCCTTTTTAAATGTGTCTGTATATTTGCTAAATGATTTAAAAAAGAAAAATTAAACAACACAAAAGAGAAAGATGGACTAGATTGCATTTGTTTAGTTAGTTAGTGTGTGTGCACATGTGGGTCTGAGGACAGCCACAGGGAGCCCGTCCTCTCCCTCTACTAGGTGGGTTCTGCTGATCTAATCCAGGCATCATCACCCTCTGAGCGGTTTCACTGGGAAAGCAGTAGGATATTGTTTAAATGTCCATATTAGCAATTGTAAAAGACATCGTAGGTATTTAAAATTATATTATATGGATATAATTTTTAAAAACATATTGGGGGGCTGAAGGAATTGTTCTTTTTAATAGTTCTTTCAGAGGACCCAAATTTGATTCCAAGCACCCAATAGCAATTTACAGCCACATATAACTGCAGTTGCAGGGAATCAAAGTCCTCCTCCAAAGGCACTGCACTTATGTAGCACAAACCAACATATTAGCAAAACACCCATACACATTTGAAACAAAACAAAACATGGTGTTGAACTAAAAACTTACAGACTACCAGAAAGGGATAGAAAGTCCCAAAACAAGCCAAACACATATGATAAACTAATCTTTTACAGGAGTAGCAAGAGATCATGAGAGGGAAAAAAATCATTTTTTTTAAAGGCATCACATGCTGGGGAAAGTGGATTTCTACACAGACAAGAATGAAATTAGAGACATGATACAGAAAAACCAGATGAAAATGAGAGAAGATGAAATGCGAGGGCAGCCAGAGAATACAGAGGGAGCAGGCACTGGCCTTGGCAGTGATTTTTTTTTTTTTTTTTGCTAACATAACATGATCTCAGGCCACAAAAGTAAATACCTGGGATTATATATCAAGCTCAAAAGTTTCTGCAGAACAAATGAATAAAGTGAAACAGAAAACTAGAAAAAGGTTTGCAAATATATACCTAATATACAAGCTTTATAAAGAATTCAAATAACCCAAAAGCACAGTTAATCATGTGGGGCTAAGGAAATGGCTCAGTCCATTACACCTGCCACACAAACATAAGGGCCTGGGTCAAGCTCCCCACGGTCCAGGTACCGAGCCAGGGAATGGGCAAACTGATGGAGTTACAGTTTCAATGAGAGAGCCATCTCAAAAACGTAAATAGGCAGAGTTTCTACTTGAGGCAAGCAGAACAGCCCCAGCAGAAGGGTGGAAGGAAAAGGAGCTCTGCCTAAGCACGAGCTGGTGACCTGGGATGCACAGTCACGGTCAGAACCACTTGACTTCAAGTGGACTTCAACAAGTTTGCCCCTAAGGCACTCAAAGAACCCCAGGAGCCTGCTATGAAGGAGGAGAGATTCTAGGTGTGAGTAACTACCTACACCAGGCTCCCCAAAGGAATAAGAAATGTTCTATATTGTATACATGTACATTTGCCCAGAAAAATACAATGAGAATCAAAACTGACTAGACAAGTTCTATTCTTTGGTAACTATGTCCATTAACTCATTCAAACTCCTATAGGCAGGCTGCCTGGGACAGGGAGATGGGAACAATTACAGAAGACAGCTGAAATCTACCTGAGCCTCCATATACTAATTTCACATGGACACACACAAACACACACAAATCACAATTTTAAATAAAGAGCAAATCATGGCTACATATTTTTCTAGACAATAAAAAGTAAGACTGCCAAGAGGTATGTGAAATAGCATCCAATACTATTAATTAATAGGAAAATGCAAATCAAATGGTTATGAGATACCATGTCCCGTTTAGCACCCATTAAGATTCCTATTACTAGCCGGGCGTGGTGGTGCACGCCTTTAATCCCAGCACTCGGGAGGCAGAGGCAGGCGGATTTCTGAGTTTGAGGCCAGCCTGGTCTACAGAGTGAGTTCCAGGACAGCCAAGGCTACACAGAGAAACCCTGTCTCGAAAAACCAAAAAAAAAAAAAAAAAAAAAAAAAAAATTCCTATTACTGGGCTGAAGAAATAGATCCATGGTTAAGAGCAATGGCTGTTATTCCAGAAGATCCACGTCTGATTCCTAGAATCCACTTGGCAATTTATAACTGGTCTATAGCTATACCCTGGGAAATCCAGCGCTCTCTGCTGGGCTCTGGGGGCACTGCAGGCATGTGCTGTATGGACATGTACAAAGGCAAACACCTATAGAAAATATAAAACAAAGAGCTGGGTATAGTGCTGTACTTCTTTAATCCTATCCTTCAAGAGGCAGAGGTAGGTGGATCTCTGTAAATTCAAGGCCAGCCTGCTCTGTATATAGTGAGTTTCAGGCCAACCAGGACAACATAGTGATCCTGTCTCTACCCAGTTGATTAGTTAAAATTAACTCAAACAAATCAGTGGCCTTTCTCTACACAAAGAATAAACAGGATGAGAAAGAAATTAGGGAAACAACACCCTTCACAATAGTCACAAAAATATAAAATACCTTGGTGTGACTCTAAGGAAGTGAAAGATCTGTATGACAAGAACTTCAAGTCTCTGAAGAAAGAAATTAAAGAAGCGCTCTGAAAATGGAAAGATCTCCCATGCTCATGGATTGGCAGGATTAATATATAATAGTACTATAGATTCATTCTATTAAAACCGAATTTTAAAAATTCCTATTATCGGGGGCTGGCGAAGTGGCTCAGTGGGTAAGAGCACTGACTGCTCTTCCAAAGGTCCTGAGTTCAAATCCCAGAAACCACATGGTGGCTCATAACCATCTGTAATGAGATCTGACGCCCTCTTCTGGTGTTTCTGAAGACAGGTACAGTGTACTTATTTATTAGAGTGAGCAGAGACGACCAGAGCAAGCAGAGGTCCTAAATTCGGTTCACAACAACGACACAAAGGCTCACAACCATATGTATAGCTACGGTGTGTACTCATATACATAAAATAAATAAATAAATAAATCTTTTAGAAAAAATATTTCTATTATCAAAAAGCAAATATGGACAAGGATGTAGAAAAAAAACAAATTCTTGTGGAGTGATGGCAAGTATAGACTTGTATAGATAGAATATGACAATTTTTTTTTTTTTTTTTTTTTTGGTCTTCGAGCCCTGGCTGTCCTGGAACTCACTCTGTAGACCAGGCTGGCCTTGAACTCAGAAATTCGCCTGCCTCTGCCTCCCGAGTGCTGGGATTAAAGGTGTGCACCACCACCGCCCGGCGAATATGACAATTTTTAAAGAAATAAATATATATGCCCTTTCACATTCATTACAATGTCAACAGTCAAGACGAAAATAATTGTAAGTATTTGTTGCTGGACAAATTAATAAACTGTATGATATATATAAACAAAAACACACACATGCACGAGAAAATGTTACTCGGGTCTTAGATAAAAGATGAGATTTTCCTTTAATTAAAATACTCATGTGCCTAGAAGACATTAGATTTATTGAAATAAACCAGACATAGAAAGATAATGTTTTATGATCTCACTTATATATGTTTGGCATATAAAAAAAACATTCAAATATGGTAAAGCAGACATAACCAGAAATTACAAAACACTAGATATAATGGGTAGGTAAGCCCAAATATCTAATGCATAAAACTAGGAATGAATGTAATAAAACTATACTGTATTTGGGATTATTTTTTTCAATAAATATTTTTTAAAATATTTATTTTGGGCCAGGTACGGTGGCACATATCTTTTGACCCAACTCTCAGAAGGTAGAGGCAGGCGGATCTCTTTGAGTTCAAGGTCAGTCTGGTCAACAGAGTGAGTTCCAGGACAGCCAGGGTTACATAGAGAAATCCTGCCTTAAAAATACCAAGAGAGCCGGGCGTGATGAATTACTGTGTGCTTGGTACTCTTGGAGGTCAGAAGAAGACACTGGCATTCCTGGAACTGGAGTTATGGATGGTTGTAAG